>NC_140000.1:37846056-38095021 GCF_964263955.1 Coregonus lavaretus | reverse complement strand
AATTGGCCCACTAAGATGGAATACGGAAGCCGGAATTGGAATCCGACTGGCCCAACCGCAATTGAACTTTTGATAGAATTTAAATGGAAGGTTACCGCTGTCGCCGTGCCATTAAGACAAGATAAAGAAGATTATTAGCTGTGGAGCAGACCAACGTCTTATTCCAAAGAAAGGTGCATTTTACAACTGCTTCCTCCTTTTAAAAAGTAATGGTATCAGGGAATGGGGCCTGCACTCTTGGCTTCTTCCAAAGTCACATTTTCCCCCCTCTTCCGATACCTATTTTTACTTGAGGATTAATTTTACCATACAAGGGGTTCCAGAATGGACTTTCTGCAAACGTACTTATACTTAACTATTCTATTAAAATTCCCATTCAAAGGCTGGATGTAATGTCCGAATATGAATAATTGGCCATGTAAATCACCATTTCTTATTCATATATAAAGAATGGGTCCCTGCGTAAGTTTTTGTACAGAACAGTCCGCTGAGGCGGTGAATAAAAGGTTATCTTTTACGTCCCTCTGCCGTAGTGATATGCGCTGGAACAAAGGCACCATTCTCAAGGCGTCGGTGGAGTACATCAAGTGGCTGCAGAAGGAGCAGCAGCACGCCAGAGAGCTGGAGAACAGGCAGAAGAAGATGGAGCAGGCTAACAGGAGACTACTGCTCAGGATCCAGGTATGGACTATTGAGAGAGAAAGACAGACACCCTCAAAACTCGGCCCCCTACCACTACAGATCCCAGCGACTTCCCCATCCTTAACACCATGCCAATGCGCACTATCACGGCCCCAGCCAGCTCAGTGCTCTCTACCTACCTAACCCCCATACCCTTACACCCCCTCTCTCTGACAGAGACTATCGATGTTTGTCAAGCAGTTCCCATTCACCTCTCTTCTCTTCCACCTCTCCTCTTTTCCACCTCTCCAAGCCAAAGTAGGTACCTGATTAATAAATAGTGACAGACTCTGGCTCCGCTGATTACAGTTGATAACACACTGTAGGGAGAAAGGCAGCATCAACACCAAGCATCACCCACAGAAACATCACAGCTAATCTTACTTAAATATACTGTTGGAATCCTACAGAATGAGAGATGTTGAAACTGAAAAAAAATAGATGCTTATAACTTTGCATCACGTAATGTGGGAACAGTGATGCTTCTAACTTGCATCGCATTCCTCTACACTCTTTTAATCCCCCATGTTTTTTTATTTGAGCTAAACGACATGCTAGGTTAACCATATTGCTGACCTGCTGGTAGCTGATTGAAGAGGTTTTGACATTGGCTCCTCCCTGTCATGTTTATAACACAAACCCCTGAGGGCCCTGGCTGCTTCCTGAGAGGGGGGTCTGGAGAGGAGGGGTAGACGAAATGGATTGGCCTCCACTACATTAGAGTGCTATTTAAAGTCAATCCATAATCATCTACAAGACTATGAAGGATGTGTGCGTGTGTGTCAGGGAGGGGGGGGGGGGGGGGGGGGGGGGGGGGTGTATGTGTGTGTGTAATGTGTATGCATCCGTGTGTGTGTGTGTGTGTGTGTGTGTAAGGGTTGCCAACTCGTACCGAGCTCATTCTGAGAAAAGTAATCTCCTTCTTCAACACTGTTTCCATTCATATGTATTTGAGAAGAACAGTGTCCTGATCCTTGGTCCTTTTCTGTGTGTTTCAGGAGTTGGAGATCCAGGCCCGTGCTCACGGCCTCCCCAGCATGGTCACTGCCCTGGGTACTGTAGAGCTCTCCTCCCACCTCCTCAAACAACAACAACAACACCAGCAGCAGCACCAGCCCTTGGCTCCCCAGTCACAGCAGGGTCCCCAGCCACCCCTGTACCAGGAAGAGCTGAACGGGGAGTACCTCCAGAGGACCTCCATGCCAGCCATGACCTCTGGGGGGGTCCCCGGGGTTACAGACCAGGGTCAGGGGGTGGTTGACGGCTCCACCACCTTCTCCGACCCGCTGTCTCACTTCACAGACTTCTTCAGCGCCACGCTCAAAGAGGAGCAACGGCTGGATGAGATCCTCATGGACAACACGCTCTCGCCGTTCGGCACCGACCCGCTTCTCTCCGCCGGCTCGCCTGACGCCTCCAAGGACTCCAGTCACAGGAGCAGCTTCAGCTCGGACGATGGCGACGACGATCTATGATCCCTGACCCCTCCGCGACCCCACTGTGACCCCATGTCAAAGGACATACAGCAGTTGGTCACCCTCAAAAAGCGGTGCAGGGATTTGTTCCAGCCCAGCACCAACAACACATCTGATTCCACTGACCAGCTCGATTCATTGAGAGCTTGATTAGTGGGCTCAGGTGTGTTAGTGCTGGGCCGGAGCAGAAGCCTGCACACCCTGTGGCTCTCCAGGACCAGGGTTAGTTACCACTGGCACTCCCACTTTTTAAAAACTTTGGTCGAGAGTGCATACAGCACCTCTGCCTCGTGGACAGAACCAGACTCATGAGAAAAAGGGAGATAGACAATCAGTCCATACTGGTCCCCTGTAGCTCAGTTGGTAGAGCATGGTGCTTGCAACGCCAGGGTTGTGGGTTCGTTTCCCATGGGGAGCCAGTATGAATATGAAAATGTATGCACTCACTAACTGTAAGTCGCTCTGGATAAGAGCGTCTGCTAAATGACGTAAATGTAAAATTATCATATAATATTGAACACTGAGGTTGTTGTACACCACTTTAAACTATACAGACTACTTCACTGTACCTATACCATGTCTTTGCAATATGCCAAAGGTGTAATACTACAGTTATGGTATGGTATTTAAAGGACTTTAAACCATTGAGGTTCACTGATGGGCCCTATCTAGAGCTAGTTACTGGTGGTTCCTCTTCCAAACAGAAATTAAAATGGAACAGTGATACTAGCTGAAAAAGTCTAACACATCCTTCGTTTGTCTTTACATTTATTTTTACAAAATGTTTTATGTATTTATATGTGTTTTAATCCAAGTATTCCTAAAAAACATGACATTTCCTAACATGCTCTCTTTTGTATTCTTAGTGGGGGTGGGGAAATATAATAAAACCCTTTTTTATAAATCAGACATGGCGTCTTGTCATTATAACCACACATGCGTACCACATACCCAACACAAAAGCTCTCGTGTTTAATTTGTAATATTGCGCCGTACTCTATCATAAATAATTACGATAAAATAAAATGATGAAGAGACCTGTTCACTTTCATTCTTCTCCTATCCAACAGGAGCAGTTTAGTTATGAACCAGGAAGAGTGACAGAAAGGTTGATTATCACAAAGTCAGAGGAGCCTAGCCCTATGAGGCTAAACTTATGAATGAAGGTCCATACAGGGGAGCTGTGTCTGAACAGAGGTGAGCGTGTTGGTGAAATGAGGGTTTCACCCAGGGTGACCGACAGTAAATGAGTGACAGCGAGAAGACAGAGAGAATGGGAAAATGAGGAGTGATGATGATCCAGTTAAGGCCTCTTAAGGACAGGGAAAAGGCCGAATTAAAGGAGAGTATAGAGTAGGCTTTCAAAAACGTGTTCGTTAAAAGTTCTCTGAAGAAGCTAGATGACTGGTTTTAAAGAATATACTGTCCAATTAATCATTGAGAATCAAAATAGCATAATAGTAATAAAATCTCAACTTTACTCATAAAAGTTTAGTCAGACTTGTTTTGGATACATATAATGTTGAAATCTTTAGAATAAATATTTCATTAGTGGATATTTTCTAATCATGTTAAAGTTATGCATTAATAATACAACAAACAGTCCGGAGTAAAAAACAACAACATTTCAATGCGTTTCAGTGGATACCCTGTGTTCTTCATCAAAGCTCTTCTAAATTAATGTTTTAGAATGTTATTAGCTTGTATGTTTCTCCCATAGTGAAATCGAAAGATTCCTGCTTGCATCTCCTCTATAGCTACAAAATAAAATGGAACCACCAATCATTATGAAATATAGACAGCCCAACTACAAAGCGATGAGTGATGTTTACGGGTAATTGGCCAACGCAATTATGGAAGGTAAATATGGATTTTCATTATGGAGAAAACATGGAGGGTCTCGGAGAAGTTTGCGTGACTAAAATTAATTTTCCAAAGGCCCAATTTACATTTTGATGTCTATACGATTCTCTCTAGATACTCTCCCGTGGGTCTCCTGTAGCTCAGTTGGTAGAGCATGGCGCTTGCAACGCCAGGGTTGTGGGTTCGAGTCCCACGGGGGGCCAGTATGAAAAATGTATGCACACACACTAAATGTAAGTCACTCTGGATAAGAGCGTCTGCTAAATGACTAAGATGGAAATGTATTGCAAGAAATATAAAATACATCATTTGGATACAAAAGCTTATCATTATGTGACTAAAAAATCAAAACATTTCATCAAGAGAATGCATTTCAACCCTGTCCAGTTTCCTTGCTACATCAAAGACAATATTGAACAAAGTTCAGGGTTTCTACTCAAGGGCTTCAAACAGTGATGTGGCCTGAGGCAACGGTGACATCAGACCTAGGAACTTTTATTCGGAATATCACAGTTCATTAAACCACCACAGCTTTGGAAACTCAGGGGCAAGACAGGGACACAACATGTCTTATATAGACTGACAAAACAGTCTGACATTATTAAGAGTATCCGATAACAGTTTAATATTGGAAACATTAACCCATACATTAAATAACTAAAGATGAATGTAAAGATGTAAAACAGAATAGTTTATAATATTTAAAATCTTCCTTGCTATGGTGCTGCCATGCCCTCTGTCTAACCTTCTGCATAAGACAGATATTGTAATTATTCCTCTACTAGAATAACTGCCCAAACTGTGTGGTTTATAAAATAATATTTCCATTGCTTTATTGTGTAACTTCTGTGCGTAGCAGAGTGCATTACCTCATCATTTCCTGAGGCAGCAGTAGTTCACTGCCATAGTTCACCAGTAGGTGGCAGCAGTATGCTGTGTACTCTCGTCAAAAACCCAAAAGCTCTCGTTTACCAATCACAATACAAACCCATAGCGTTATAGTACTATTGTGGTTGATTTAACCAGCAAGGCAAACGAACAAACACCCAAAGGCTTTCATGTTAATGTGAAATTAACTCCTTCCTTTCTAGTATATATAAAAAAGAATACTTATTGCACAGAAATTATGAACATATAATTTTAACATTACCACAGTAAAATTACAAGGAGTACATTTGGGTTTCTTCTAGATGTACAGTATATGGACTCCAATACAGACTCACCAGTCTTATAAACCCAATTGATGTAATGAACCTCCGAGGTGCTAGCACGGTGTTCTGTCACCAAAGAATTTCTCACACCTTTTCTCACTAAAGTTGACACGGATGCTGCAGAGCTGTCACCTGTACAGAATGCCACAGCTGCCAGCGTAACGCGCTACAATGCTTTCACGTGCTGAAGCTGCCAATGGCAACTTTGGAACACAACGAGCACTCTGACACACACACACGCATATGTGCGTGCGCACAGGCACACACACCATAATCTCACCTCCTCACCTGCCACACCAACCCGAGCAGGAAGAAAAAAATAAAATGTACAAACAGTCATCAGCATCCGGCCTGTGACAAGGCTTGTGCACAAGTTAAATGAAATTTGACAGTGAGTAACAAATTGACAGCAGGGCCCAAACATCAAGTGTCATATGTATTTTCATGCCTCGACTCAGAGTTGCCATGTGGTAAACAACATGCTGATTCTGATCCAGCGATCCTGGGCACTGGATACATATGGCAAATTGCACTCCATTACCAATCTAGTACACTACTTTTGACCATCGCCAAATGACACCGTATTCCCTATAATATAATGCACTACTTTTGACCAGAGCCAGAGTGTCATTTGATACTGTAGCGGCCCTCCGCCATACTGTATGATCCCATGGGGCTTGGCCTCCAGTCCATTGAGCCTTTACGAGGCGAGACCACACCCTGACCAGACTCTCACGTCACACGCCAACAAACCATCGCATTAACAACGGAACACAAAGGGATGAAAAATAACCAGCTGGGCTTCGAAACGCTATAAAATTAAAGCGATTTCCAGAGGTTTTTATGAATCGAAACAGATGCCAAAACATAACTTCAAACAAATTGACTTCCAATTATTTGAGCCACACAATTCCAGATGTTCAACAGATGGGGGAGCGGAGGGGGGGACCAAAGGTGTCTCGAACCGCGTTTTTGTTTTATTCTGACAATAAAGGCAGGCGGTTACAGTTGTATGTGTTTTAAATCAGTGGGTGGGGCTGAGAGGTGAATGGAGGGACATGGATAAGAGAAAGAAATCACATCATTAGGAAAATGTAAATCCAACAAGCGACAGAGAGAACAGAACACTAGCATTCATATAGTCAGTTAATATCTCTGTGCTGAAAGCCAGGACCAACCATATCAAGGTTTCTCTGAAATGTTAATGTGATGCCTCTGCATATCTTTCTTTCAGTGTTCAAATTAAATGAAAAAAGGAACAATTACTGAACTCACTATTTTATACGTGTGTTCACATGAATAGCCTAGGCATATGGTCGTGCACATTCAATTACATGGCCAGGTGTTGTCTATACGCACGTCTATGAACATACCAAGAACTACCGTATAAGAATGAAGGTACTGATAAAGTAGTTGCAGCTGGCAGCCTCCTTTTCCACCACAGACTCGGCTAATAGTGTGTCTAACTGCACTGTGTCCAGGGAGGGTCCTGGCTGGCTCTGATCCCATTATAACCAGAGCCCTGGGGCCTGAGGGAGCCATTGGGGATCCACCAGGGATCCAAGATGTCCGTGTTATTCAGCTTGGGCCCATAGAGGAGCCATCCACTGGGGCTCCATTGGGGCTCCCTGATTCAGCCTCAGTCTCCTCACTAACAGGCTGCCTTTAGCACCTCCAGTTCAGCCTCTGATCCGAGGGGGCCAAAAAAATCCCTTATCCACCTCTCTCCCCCTCTCAGGCTAACGTATTCTAATGGAGCAGAAAAGCAGGTCCGTTTTGTTGGGTTAGCATCTAGCTTTCCCCGTTTAATTCCTCCACTATTGGGAACTGCTATGCTAATCCTCCCATCATTAGACCCCTCTCCCTCCCTTCCTTCCTCGCTCTCTCTCTGGTAACCTTCTGTAATCTGGGTGACCTTGGTGGGGCAGTGGGGATGGCGGGGACGGTGGGGGGGATGGCGGGGCCGTGGCCATGGAAGGCCCTGATTGATTTGTAATTCAAAACAGGAGCGACAGGTCTAGGGCTAAGATGGTCGCTGCTATAACTGCCGACACCAGAACCCGCCCCGAACACCTGAGGGGGAAACCAACCAAGCAAGCAGGGAAAATATGCTGTAAAATAAGAGAAAAATACTAGTTGAATCTATTAGTGGAGAGTGCAATTGGACGATGTGCTGTAGTGTGTCTCTCTGTTCTCTTGCGTGTCTCCGGCGTAAGTGAGTGTGTGTGAGTCAAGAGAGAGACGAGGTGAGGCGAGGTGCAGGGCGTGACATGTTGGTAAATGTCAGCCAGGTTTGGGGGGATATGATGATCATTACCACAGCGAGATAATTGGCTCTAGCTGTGTGGGCCGAAGCGTTTGGTGGGCGCCTCTTCTCTCCAATGGGCATCTTTCTACTTGTCTACATTATTAATCTATTCATCCACCTCTTTATCTCCCTCTCCTCTCCTCCCTCACCCAGGAATCCAGGCCATCGCTGGGCCTTCATTCATTATTGATGGGTAATTGTTTATTAAATGCAACACCTGACCCTATTATGCTTATTAGTAGTGACGTGTGGATTCTTCCATATTCTAAAGATCTTATCATCCCTTTTAGGAGATGGGATCATATAGATAAGTGGGTATGGATGGATGGATGGATGGACGCAAGGGAAAACGGAGGTGTAGGGGAAGGGAAAAAAAGAAAGAGAGGAAGCAGGCTGAGGGAGGAGAGGAATTATGAAAAAAGAAGTCAAAGCCCGCGCGATTGGCCCATGCATAGTTAGTGTGGAGTTAGTCCGTCTCCGTACAGATTGAGAGGATAGGACGAGAGACAAAGGAGTTAAATAACCTCTTTTGCTCTCATTACATTGACTCTTAATCTCTCCACGGCCCGTCGTGGGCAATCCCAGCTCTGGGCGTTTGGAGGGTAAAGCCTCCGACGAGACCGTCCGTCCAAAGCGGATTCATTACCTGAGATAGGACTGAGGCTGCGTCCCAAATGGCACCCTGTTGAGCTATGGTCAAAAATAGTGCATTATATAGGGAAAAAGGTTGTCATTTGGGACGCTGCCTGAGTCTGTCTGTCTGGCCACCACTGATCCCAGTTAAATGTCATCTCTGCAAGGGGGGGACAGAGACGCAGAGAGGACCTGATTGGGACCAGGCACCACTAGAGGTCAGTGTGGCTACAGAATTAAAAGGTATCTCTAAATGCCTGACAGGGCTGAGGCTAAGGCTTGGTCTCAAGTAGATGCAAACATCACAAAAGGGAGGACAAAATATAATTCAGGTGATGGAAATGAATCGAAATGAAATGATTAAGTTCAGTTAATTACTCGGTAGCTTAGGCAAATCAGCTTAACTTATATCAAAATCATTATTCCAGCTAACGCGTAGTCAGGCAGGCAGATTCCGGGAAGATATTTAGCCAACATGTACTTAAAACAGCCTATATCAGTGTATATAAAGTAGGAACTCGGTTAATGGATTAGATAGCATACTGTGTGCCCCATGTATCCTAACACATATTAATGTGCCATTAAGTTATATTAAGTCTTGGGGAAAACAGTAAAAAAAAATGCATATCCACAGATGGCTGAGTGTAAATAGAGGAGGTGGGGTGTTTTATTTCCCATCGTACTTGGTGTCATATCATACTAAGTGTTTGTATAGTCGATGTGATGCCACAAAGTGATTGACAGTTTTGTTCAATACAATTCCCTTACGAAAATAGAAATAACCCTTTTTACACACATTCATTTAATGAAAGCGCTCATTGAAATACTATAGTATCTTTCCACAAGAACACAGACAGAGAGATGAAAGAACAGGAGGAAATATTGTGTGAAGTGTAGTGAGTGTAGCGATCTGTATGATGGAATGTCATTACCTTGGCTGGGTTCAAAGTGATTAACATGGAGTGTTAATTAAGAAATCGTAGCCTAAGGAGTGGGTGTGTTGCTAATCTAACGACACAGTTCTGAAGAGTTAGCTCCTCTCTACACATAAACACACAGTAGAGATCAGCTACTGTTGGCTTCTTTTAAACAAAATGTATTAACACAATAATATGGTTGCCATTGACAATAATAATCTAAAATAGACTGAATAAAAAAAGGTGTATATTGAGTTAATCAATGTCAATGTATGCTGTGATAAAATAGCATAATTTACAACATGATAAATACATATTAATATTACCAATAATACTTGTTATGTTCGTACATAAGACAAAATGTTATTGAAACGTTTTATATTACACATACAATGTTGTGGAATGCAGTGCATTTTAACTGTAGACACTGCACTTCAGGCTCACCTAGTGTTATAGAAACATTGTGGGAAAGTGCACTCAGCCTCAACTCATAATCAATGAATTAAGAAATTGGTTTCTTTAAACTGGATAAAGAAATTGCTACTAGTGAAATCAACTATAGGTACATGTGAACAACGGAACATACTATTCTGAAGCAAAAGATTTCAGAAATTAAATAAATTACAAAACTAATTACTATGAACATTTTTCTAATGAACAATGATTATAAACCATTAATAAACTTTAAAACATTTAAATCTCTTTCTTTAAGGACATAAGGTGTAGGCCTATATCAAATACCAATCTAGATACAAATCTCCTCACCCCTCCACCATGATGTACACTACTGAACAGTAGGGGAACAGAAGTTCCAGTGTCAGACCCTCTCAACACTATTGAGTTGATTAACTGAACTAGAGAGAGGAGAGAGGAGAGAGGAGAGAGGAATGAAACGCCCATCTATCCCAAAGCCTATTTATACCAGCAACGCCTGCCGGTGATTATACAGGGGTAGAGCAGGCTAATGCCGTCCAAATGAATGAGCAAGCCAATTTAAAAGAGCTTATCTGTTGTGCTATGCATAACACGCGTCGTGTTCTGTAAATAAAACCACAGCCGCTGTCACCCCCAGCTCAAACACATCGTACGGAGCAGCTACGTAGCTAATGCCATGTTAGGATTAGCTAACACAGATGAGTGAATATCTTATGAACTGAAGAGAAGTCATGCCAGGCCAACAACAGTTTACAGTACAGAAGGACTCTTCTGCAAGTGTAACAAATAAAATGTAATTAAGGAGGGGGAGAGAAGAGGAGAGAGATGTGGGGGGGGGGGGGGGGGGGGGGGGCATACACACACAACATGCAAATGCTCCTTTGTTACTTGCTGTTATGCATCCTAATACCCAGAGAGTAAAATACCTTTTTTCGCATTATGGAATTTGTCATGTTCAGTTGGAGCTGTCATATCTAGGAGTGTGTGCGTTAATGTGTGTAATCTGCTTTGCAACACATCAATTATGATGGATATTCCTCCAGCGACAGGGTTTTGATAGCAGCCTTTATGGTAATCAGTCTTCTCTTGTTAGGCAAGCAACCTGTTTAGTAAATAATGATCCACTTTGGCGGAGGCTGGCTGCTGTTCTATTATGATGCTGGCTGGTGAGAGAGAGCGTGTGTGTTTGTGTGAGTGTGAAAGTGAGTGTGTGTGTGTGTGTGTTTGCCAAGGAGCAAGGATCAAGCCGAGTGGATAAAAAAATGCTTTAGGCTAGAATTCAATCAAAGCCGCAATGTGAAAAACAAATACATATTTTACAAACTATTCCACACAATCTTTCACTGTCTCACCCAAGCATACCACAGAGTGGATGTATGCCAGTTTGTGGCTTCCCCCTTAAGTGGGAAGCAGGTAGAAAGAAGAAAACAGAGAGAACCTTTGCCAGCTTTCCACCTTCTCTCCCGCCATCCCACTCTCTCTCCCTCCCTCCCCCATGTCTCACTCTCCCCACTTCTCTCCCCCCACTCCCTCTCTATCCTCTCCCGCTCTCTCTCCCACTCTGGGGCTGGGGCCTCGGGGAGAGAGGAGCAGAGCGTCAGTCCTAATCCGCTGCTCTCCCTGCAGCGGTCGTAAGATAACAGTGGGGCTTAAAACGCCCGGCCCCTCTCCCTGTTCCCTCTCTCTTCCTCAACAAAGGCATGTTTGTTCAAACTTCCACACCTGAGACTGCTGGAACATCAGCACCGTGAGGGCGTCTTCAAAAATAAATATGTTTAAAACAAGGCCCTCCCGTTTTGCTTGGCTCAGATCCTCCTCTTATCCCCCTCCATTTTTCACGCTCTTATTTGGTGGGGAGACGGAGAGAGGGCCTTGAAAGGCTGGTGATGGTGGAGGGCTGATTACACACACACACACACCAACGGGCTCTGGAGGGCTTTAGCCCCTGAGGCCCATCGGGAGCTGCATGGATCAGATGGAGGTTTCTGTCAGACCCAACACTTCAGTCAGGCTTTGACTCTATTCCCCCAGCATCAGCACAAATCCAGACTGAGCCACCTGGAATTCACTCACAGACCCAGGCTTGTAAGTGCTGTATGTATATTGCGCTGTAATGTTAAGCACCGTAGACGGCTATATTGAAGTTACTTGAAGTGCTTAAACAAATTCAAGCCTTATATTGCCAATCAATGGGAGAATTTGGGGGAGAGTGAAGGGCAGGAAAGAAAATGGCCGCCACCTACTTATCCCCTCAGAAACGACAGTTAAAAAAGCAAGATGAAAAGAGTCAAAATCTACATTCCACTTCTAAAATGACAACAATCAATTGACATTGACAATGATGTGACAATGAAGGAAAATACAATATCAGATACTTTCATTGTTTGTTCATTGTCAATATATTCGATTTACTTCACTACCTCCCTTAGTTCTACCCCTAGAAGTCATTCCATCAGGGTTGAGTGAGTGAGAGAGACGGGGCTTGAATCGGCCCATGACAGAAGAATGAGTACCTAGCTACCTATCCTCAGTGCATTCAGTGGTGTGGAATGGCTTTATTTATGAAGTAGTACAGGCAGGAAGAGAGATAATGCAGTCAGCCACACGCTACGGCCACTAGCCATGCAATCCTCACACATTTTAAAGATTGATGCTGTTTTGCGTGAGGAATGCTCCATCATGTGAGGGCAAGCACGTAAATAAAATGGTGCTAGAATAAAAAGAAGACAGATATTTCTGTTCTGTAACTGTATTTTACAAGGAATTGTTGGTGTTGAAAATATTTCTAAGATGTTATATTATTATATTCTTCTGACTTGAATGTCGTTAACTGGAGGCAGTCACATGTGAGGTCTGCACCAGAGGATTTGAATAGGCCGGAGAAATAAAAAATGCCCTTGAGATGATCTTCTCCCTCTATTGGTTTGCTTGATCATCAAGTCGGACTGACGGGCAATTAAAATTACACTCACGCGACACGGTCATTACATTCAAATCAGCAGCATCAGTAGCTACATTGCAGTATTCACTGACTCTTTTTGACGCACAGTGTTGAGTATAATTTTTTGAATTGTGTGAGGGAAAACAGTTGCTCTCTAACTGGCTATAAAAGCATGAATAGATCCCTTTTTGCAGACACCTGGGGAACTTTCCAGTCATGGAAAGGCATGTCTCTAAAAACAGGAAATCAGGAAATCTCTGCAGTACTGCCCAACTCCTAAGCAAAATTAATACATTACACTCATTACAGATACACCCACCTGTGGAGACAGATGCAGACAGAATACCCCTTATTTTATTTTATTCCTCCTCCTCTACCCTCTCCCTCCTCCTCCTCTACCCTCTCCCTCCTCCTCTACCCTCTCCCACCTCCTCCTCCTCCTCTACCTCCTCCTCTACCCTCTCCCTCCTCCTCCTCCTCCTCTACCCTCTCCCTCCTCCTCCTCCTCTAGCCTCTCCCTCCTCCTCCTCTACCACCTGTTTCTCCACTTCTCCATCTTCCTCCTCCTCTACCTCTCCTCAAGTTCCCTCCTTCTCTTCTACCTCTGCCTCTTTGTCTCCATTTCCACCTTTCCCTTCCTCTCATCACTCTCTCCCCTCCTGCTGACAGGGGTGAGAGCTAGGTGAGGTAGTGTAAGGGGTGTATGCAAGGGAGGGGGTAGGTGGCCTATTTTACCTCAGCTTAAACCTGACACACACACACCTGTGGAGTAGTGAAGCGTCAGGAACACATACCCCATTGTTTCTTCACTTCATTCTGTTACCAACTAACTGCAATCCCCCTTTCCCGAGGGCCACATAGTCCCAGTGGTGTTTACTGAGTAACTAAGGTGACTGGGAATATGGCAGAATACAAACAGTGTAGCTACTCACTCCGCAAGGCAATTAAACTGGCAAAACATCAGTATAGAGACAAAGTGGAGTCGCAATTCAACGGCTCAGACACGAGACGTATGTGGCAGGATCTACAGACAATCACGGACTACAAAAGGAAAACCAGCCGACACCGACATCTCGCTTCCAGACAAGCTAAACACCTTCTTCGCCCGCTTTGAGGATAACACAGTGCCACCGACGAGGCCCACTACCAAGGACTGTGGCCTCTCCTTCTCTGTGGCCGACGTGAGTAAGACATTTAAGCATGTTAACCCCCGCAAGGCTGCCGGCCCAGACGGCATCCCTAGCCGCGTCCTCAGAGCATGCGCAGACCAGCTGGCTGGTGTGTTTACAGACATATTCAATCTCTCACTTTCCCCGTCTGCTGTTCCCACATGCTTCAAGATGGCCACCATTGTTCCTGTACCCAAGAAAGCAAAGGTAACTGAACTAAATGACTATCGCCCCGTAGCACTCATCTCTGTCATCATGAAATGCTTTGAGAGACTAGTCAAGGATCATATCACCTCTACCTTAACTGTCACCCTAGACCCACTTCAATTTGCTTACCGCCCCAATAGATCCACAGATGATGCAATTGCCATCACACTGCACACTGCCCTATCCCATCTGGACAAGAGGAATACCTATGTAAGAATGCTGTTCATTGACTATAGCTCAGCATTCAACACCATAGTACCCTCCAAGCTCATCATTAAGCTCGAGGTCCTGGGTCTGAACCCCGCCCTGTGCAACTGGGTCCTGGACTTCCTGACGGGCCACCCCCAGGTGGTGAAGGTAGGAAAATGGGCGGCAGGTAGCTTAGTGGGTAAGAGCGTTGTGCCAGTAACCGAAAGGTCGCTGGTTCTAATCCCCGAGCCGACTAGGTGAAAAATCTGTCGATGTGCCCTTAAGCAAGGCACTTAACCCTAATTGCTGATGTAAGTCGCTCTGGATAAGAGCGTCTGCTAAATGACTTAAATGTAAATGTAAATGTAAACAACATCTCCACTTCGCTGATCCTCAACACTGGGGCCCCACAAGGGTGCGTGCTCAGCCCCCTCCTGTACTCCCTGTTCACCCATGACTGCGTGGCCAAGCACGCCTCCAACTCAATCATCAAGTTTGCAGACGACACAACAGTAGTAGGCTTGATTACCAACAATGACGAGACCGCCTACAGGGAGGAGGTGAGGGCTCTGGGAGTGTGGTGCCAGGAAAATAACCTCTCACTCAACGTCAACAAAACAAAGGAGATGATCGTAGACTTCAGGAAACAGCAGAGGGTGCACCCCCGTATCCACATCGACGGGACCGCAGTGGAGAAGGTGGAAAGCTTCAAGTTCCTTGGCGTACACATCACTGACAAACTGAAATGGTCCACCCACGCAGACAGTGTGGTGAAGAAGGCGCAACAGAGCCTCTTCAACCTCAGGAGGCTGAAGAAATCTGTCTTGGCACCTAAAACCCTCACAAACTTTTACAGATGCACAATTGAGAGCATCCTGTCGGGCTGTATCACCGCCTGGTACGGCAACTGCACCGCCCGCAACCGCAGGGCTCTCCAGAGGGTGGTGTGGTCTGCCAAGCGCATTACCGGGGGCAAACTTCCCACCCTCCAAGACACCTACAGCACCCGATGTCACAGGAAGGCCAAAAAGATCATCAAGGACATCAACCACCCAAGCCACTGTCTGTTCACCCCGCTATCATCCAGAAGGCGAGGTCAGTACAGGTGCATCAAAGCTGGGACCGAGAGAATGGAAAACAGCTTCTATCTCAAGGCCATCAGACTGTTAAATAGCCATCACTAGCACATTAGAGGCTGCTGCTGCCTATTGAAATCA
Source organism: Coregonus lavaretus (assembly GCF_964263955.1). Taxonomy (NCBI): domain Eukaryota; kingdom Metazoa; phylum Chordata; class Actinopteri; order Salmoniformes; family Salmonidae; genus Coregonus; species Coregonus lavaretus. The sequence goes on along the minus strand of NC_140000.1, from coordinate 38,079,775 downwards.
CTGGCCAGTTTAAGAAATGGAACACTAGTCACTTTAATAATGTTTACATATCTTGCACTACTCATCTCATATTTATATACTGTATTCTATTCTATAATATTCTACTGTATCTTAGTCCATGCCGCTATGTCATTGCTTGTCCAAATATGTATATATTCTTAAATTCCATTCTTTACTAGATTTGTGTGTATTGGGTATATGTTGTGACATTTTTAGATATTACTTGTTAGAAAATACTGCACTGTCGGAGCTAGAAGCACAAGCATTTCGCTACACCTGCAATAACATCTGCTAAACACGTGTATATGACAAATAACATTTGATTTGATGATTTGATAAGGTGAGTTACTTTTCCTTTTAAACAAACTTAGCTAAGACAAAGTTATTGAGCTCTGACATGATACTGAATTGGGCTGGCCTATGACAAAGTTATAACTACACACTCCCAGACAGATTTTTAACAGCATGACTTACATGGTTAAATGTAAACCAAATGCCAATATAAACACTACAGAGGAGCATCTGCCAGCAAGACACTTGAGAGGAACTTAAGGTTGTTATCATCAGTATCACTGAAAGTGTGTACTGTATCATTTAAGTCAGACAGGAGAGGAAATACTTTTCTATCTTTTCACAACACTTAAAGACTAAATATAGAGTCTGGCTTTTGTACCATTGGATCACATATTTCAGTCTGACCCCGTTTCAACAGACAAAGTTTTTTCTTCCTCAACACATCTAATATCTCACTTCTTCGTCTGGAGGACGGGATAGGATTTACAGCTAAAACAACAGTGTGGACTCAGATGGGTTCGCTCAGTAAACTGCTCGTTTGTTAAAGAGAGATGTTATACTCCAGTCACGTTGGTTCCCATCTTGTTTTGCCAGGTGGAGCCGCCACAGTCGCATTGTTTTGATACAACCCAGCTGGCAGCAGCCGATACCAGTTTAGTCTGAGGAATCAGCCTGTGCAAACAAACACACGGATCCCCGCTGCATCTGCCAACCATTAGCTATATATCGGCAAGGAGGGAGGGAGAGAAAGAGAGAAACAGAGAGAGAAACAAAGCGAGAGATGGTATGAGTGAGAGAGAGAAAGGGAGAGCTGGAGAGAGAGAGATGGTGTATGGGAGAGAGGGAAAGAGAGAGAGAGAGGGCGAGAGAGTGAGAGAAAGGGAAAGCAGGAGAGAGAGAGAGAAAGAGGAGAGAGAGAGAGAGAGAGAGAGAGAGAGGAGAGAGACAGAGAAAGAGAGGGAGGGCGAGAGAGATGGCGGAAGAGTGAGAGGTCCTGCTAAATAAGCCAGATCCTGTTTCAGAGCCAGCAAATGAACAAGAGCCCCAGCATCATTATTCATTAGAGATGATATGGCTAGGGAGGTTTTAAAAGCACACCTGCACTGTGTGGGAGGGCTGCATGCCCACTCACTGACTGACTCCCCCATGCACTGGTCCTCTGAAAGGAGTGGGCTGGCCTGACGTCTGCATACCTCAACCCCCATGGGAGATACCACCTAATTCTTACAGGTGTGTTGAGTTACCTCCATGCAATGTGAAGTGCTACGATGGGGGTTATTCAAAGTGAATTTATGCCATTTGTTCATTCTTCATCATTCTAAAAGCACAATTCAACAGTGCAATATGAGTAAGTAGGTGAAGTGAAATCCAGAATTGTTTTTATGGAGAATTCCTGGGGTGTGCCAAGAACACGTTCCCTGCAAACATGTATCGGATTATATTTTCAGTCAGTCCAACACAAAGCATGAAACTGATGAAACATTTGCTCCGCTAAGCAATTCCAGAGTGTCAGAACGATTGAAGCTTACTCGTAAACACGCACTTCTCCCGGGAATAGTAAATTGTTACAAAGCAAGGAAAAGCTTTTGTGTTGATGGCAAAGAAGTGAAAGCCACTCACATTGGTTACAAACCCTTATGGTGTGTATGGATAGCTTTTCTGCTTGAAAACATATCCAGTGCCAGAAGTAGAGTGTGACTAAGAGAAAGGAGAGAGGGAGAGAGAGAGAGAGGGGGGGGGGGGGGGGGGGGGGTGAGAGAAAATGGCAGATAGAGAGAGAATGAGAGAAAAGGGAAGAGTGGAGAGAGAGAGTCAAAGGAGGAGGGAAATGGAGAGGGGGGTAGCGGCGGAGTTGGTTTCATTGGCACACCGGTGTTGAAAAACTCCCTCTAACAGGAAGGTCTAAAAGTAAATTACATCACCAGCGAAGCCAAAAAAATAATTCTCACTGATGTAACTGGACAGTGATTTTAATTATGCTGACACTTATAAACTCATCAAATTATTGAGCAGTGATTGCTGCAATAATGCCACACTGGCTGCCTGTGCTTTTTCAACATTTACTCTGTCACACCCATTTCTATTCTAATGAAATAAATGAACATTTGACTTCCTAGTTATGGTAAAGTTAAAGGAGTAGTTCAGGATTTTCCTAGAGTCAGATGAACTTGTGGATACCATTTTTATGTCTCTGCGTCCAGTATGAAGGAAGTTAAAGGTAGTTTCGCAAGCCAACGCTAACTAGCATTAGCATGCTAGCTGTACCCAAAGACTTCCAGTCTTTGTGCTAAGCTAGTTCCCCTCCTGAACTACTATATTTGATCAGAGCCGACAGTGTGTGTGTGTGTGTGTGTGTGTGTGTGTGTGTGTGTGCATTTCTCTGTATCTATCTCCACTGGGATTTCCTTTCTTCCCCTGGCTCTGTTCATTAGCTGAGTCTTGTTCTCCTGCCCCGCTCCACAGCACCGCTCCTGGTGCTAATCATTCTTAATTTCAGAGGCCCCTCAGTGCCCCCACTACCCCAGCTAACCCCTCCCAGGGCCCCAACACAACCCACTCACCACAGCCTGGTCCTCCAGCCTCCACACACATTAATACTCAACACAGAGTGGACCACACCATGCATAACTTACTATTACAATACCCGGGTTAGGCCTGCTCAGCTATAGAGATACTGAAGTAGTTTCAGTCAATCTACAATAACAGACAAGGGCTGGACTGTGGGGTCTAGAGGTCTGGAAGACTCAAAACAACTTTATTGGTAGGAGAAAGAGAGAGTTTAGAATGCTAACATTGACACTATTCATCTCAGATGAGTGGCGTGTGCATGCTGGCTGACTTGTTACCATAGAAATCAATTCCATAGCACACCACCCTTCACCACCCATGATTGTCTCACTGTTTTGGAGGAGAGACTGTGACATAGCTGTATGTATGTTAAATGGTTGAGTAGACATAATTAATCACTTGGTGCTGAGGGGTATTTTGCGGAGGAATGGGGACGGCGTAATTTGTTCCAATAAGGCGTATCTGAAGGAAGGGAAAACGTGCTCAACCACATTGCAGTCTGAGAAAACATTGTGGAGGAGAAACAGACATGGAGCGCTGAGACAATCCTCCCTCTCCACTATGTCAGTCCCGGCTGGGCTGCTACTCAGGCAACCCTCCCCTGGCTGGCTGGGGCTGCTTACTCTGCGTGGGAGGGTGTGACTCTGGAGACATCAGCCACTCCACCATGAGAAACCTTGCTGCCTTCAATCACGCTGTCGCCTGAAATTAATATTAATCATTGTTCCTCCATCTCAGTCCTGCTGCTGCTGATAAATATTGATATGATGCTGTGATGATGACGATGAGCAATAACAAAAAGAATGTACTGCTAACGTTGGGCGAGGTCGTGAAAATGTGAGGAATTGAATACGAGCAAGCACATGCACCTACACACACATGACCCCCCTCCCCCCCACACACTACCATTTCTCTGTCGACTTCAGACGATATGGTTGGCCTGTACGCTGTTAGTGAGATCACGACCCTGTGATGACCACACCCACAGTAGGCCTGGCCAGTCACGGCTGGCTCCTGGTTCAGGAGGAAGTGACACGTTGACACCCAACTAACTGCTCTCTACTCTCCCCCACTGTGTGGACTGTTCCTCTCTCCTGAGGGCCCTGTTTAAACCACCTTTTACAATTTAATTGTCCCTAATCACTGTTGAAGGTCAAAGCCACTCAGTGAAACAGTGCCTCAGTCTCAGCACACACATGCACACTCACAGGAAACTTCCAACTGTCACTGCCAACTGGGAATCAGCGATTGGACAGCCATGCGTTGCCCCAGCAACCATCTAGGCTAGCTACACAGCACTGTACTGTACTACTGTCCATTATTAATAGGTTATTTTGGTAATACAGAAATGGAGTGAAACTGTAATTAGGGCCCTTTAAGGTCCAAGTGCTCTCATTGGAATTCATCAGAAAGGAAGCTGAGAATTAACAGTGAAAACATACATCATCGCTATGAAAATATCCACATTTCTGATATTACACAGCAATACACACAGACACAGACAGACAAAGAGAGAAAGCGAGAGATAGAGAGAATATATGAGCAGTAAAAACAGAAGTAATCATCTGTTTGTGTGTGTGTGTGTGTGTGTGTGTGTGTGTGTGTGTGTGTGTGTGTGTGTGTGTGAGTGTAGACTAGAGCAGAGGATGGTGTCTGAAGGTCAGTGAGACATTGAGGCAATCACCCTAATGAAATCAAACGAGGGAAAGAGAGGGGCTCTGCTATGCCTCAGTATAATCACACACACACGCAGGCCCGGTGCGCACACTCAGTCTCACACACCGCATTATTTTATTTACTGTACATGCTCTTCCAGCCTTTTGAGGCCTCACCAGCCACTAAAGACACTCTCACATGAAGAGAGAAAGAAATATGAGAAGGTTGTTCCTGGAGGGATGTTTATACAAGACGAGCTAGAAGCAGGAGGCACTGCACCCGACTGTGACATTCAACCTAAAGAAAATGATTAATGGCACAGTGCACTATGTATCATCATATAGCATGGAAATATATACATGCTCACTTTGACTGTCCAATACCTTTACACTGAACAGTCTTACACTGAGTCTTAAAGGTCCAATGCAGCCGTTCTTCTCTCAATATCAATTCATTTATGTGGGAACACGTTACTGTGATTGTTTTAAATTCAAATGGTCAAAAATAAACAAAAATAGCTTCTTAGCAAAGAGCAATTTCTTTAGCAAGAATTTAGCTATTGGTTTATTATCTAATCTACCATCTGGTGATGTCACCAGGCAGGCCAAAACTTCATCTCACCACAATAGGCTGACATTTCATGCTGTCTTTTCAAACATGATCATCATTTTCACAATTTCACAGTATTATTCCAACCTCATAGTGTGGAAATATATACACTACCAGTCAAAAGTTTGGACACACCTACTCATTCATGGGTTTTTCTTTATTTTTACTATTTTCTACATTGTAGAATAATAGTGAAGACATCAAAACTATGAAATAACACATATGGAATCATGTAGTAACCAAAAAACTGTTAAACAAATCAAAATATATTTTATATTTGAGATTCTTCAAATAGCACCCTTTGACTTTATGACAGCTTTGCACACTCTTGGCATTCTCTCAACCAGCTTCACCTGGAATGCTTTTCCAACAGTCTTGAAGGAGTTCCCACATATGCTGAGCACTTGTTGGCTGCTTTTCCTTCACTCTGCCGTCCGTCTCATCCAAAACCATCTCAATTGGGTTGAGGTCGGGGGATTGTGGAGGCCAGGTCATCTGATGCAGCACTCCATCACTCTTCTTCTTGGTAAAATAGCCCTTACACAGCCTGGAGGTGTGTTGGGTCATTGTCCTGTTGAAAAACAAATGATAGTCCCAGTAAGCGCAAACCAGACGGAATGGTGTACGCTGCAGAATGCTGTGGTAGCCATGCTGGTTAAGTGTGCCTTGAATTCTAAATATATGACTGACAGTGTCACCAGCAAAGCACCCACACACCATAACACCTCCTCCTCCATGCTTTACGGTGGGAGCCACACATGCGGAGATCATCCGTCACCCACACCGCGTCTCACAAAGACACGGCGGTTGGAACCAAAAATCTCCAATTTGGACTCCAGACCAAAGGACAACTTTCCACCGGTCTAATGTCCATTGCTCGTGTTTCTTGGCCAAAGCAGGCCTCTTCTTCTTATTGGTGTCCTTTAGTAGTGGTTTCTTTGCAGCAATTCGACCATGAAGGCCTGATTCACACAGTCCCCTCTGAACAGTTGATGTTGAGATGTGTCTGTGACTTGAACTCTGTGAAGCATTTATTTGAGCTGCAATTTCTGAGGCTGGTAACTCTAATGAACTTATCCTCTGCAGTAGAGGTAACTCTGGGTCTTCCATTCCTGTGGCGGTCCTCATGAGAGCCAGTTTCATCATAGCGCTTGATGGTTTTTGCGACTGCAATTGAAGAAACTTTCAAAGTTCTTGAAGTTTTCCGTACTGACTGACCATCATGTCTTAAAGTAATGATGGACTGTTGTTTGTAGAAAATAGTAAAAATAAAGAAAAACCCTTGAATCGGTAGGTAGGTGTGTCCAAACTTTTGACTGGTAGTGTATATACACAAGTTTACGCGCTGTATCCCGGTTGGCGCCATAACTCTACACAAATGCATTTCATTTCCGCCGGAAGTTGTTTGCACAACGTCTGCCGGTGTAAACACAGCGATGTCGACGCTAGCTTGGGAACACGGTTCTACTACTTTGACTGGAGATGGCGCTACTCTCCTCCACCCGAATTCAGTGCAGAACTGGGAGGATAACATGACGACGTGGCCCAACATAACGTACAGCAAGATTTGCTCCTACTTCGTGCAATCCATGGCAATCGATGGAAAAGCAATGGACAATCTGAAAGCCTCCGAGGCATATCAATATCTGCACAGCAACAAAGTCGGTTGTGTCATGTCATACAAACATGATCGTTTTGTTTATCTGAAAGCAAATGTAGAGCCTAGCCAGTGTTTGAACAATGCATGGCATAATGATTGGGTGCTGGTAACTGAAGCTGGAGAAGTCAAAACTGCGGGATGTACGTGTGTTGCTGGACCAGGGAGATCTTGTTCCCACTCAGCTGCGATCACACACACACACACACACACACACACACACACACACACAATTAATGATGTAGCTATCGTGGGCATTGTTTGTCCCATCTCCAAAACAATCAACTGCCTTAGCAAAATACCGGTAGCAATGTTAATGTATGACAACTTCTTCATAATTAACAGTATTGTCAGCTTCATAGCTAAAGTTGCTGAACTTACCCTCAGATTCAAGTCTGCGTTTCTTTATCTGGGGGGAGGCAGTGGTCCGCTGGGTGAGTTGACGCCTCTTTGGCTGGGGAGGGCGATTGTATCCCAACCACAACTCTGGGAAAGGATTATCCTTGGTAGGTTTTTGGTCCTTGATTCCGAGTCGGTATCAGGCTTGCGAAAAAATTTAAACAATGGAGCGCATGGACATTGCCTCTTCGTAGCTGGTTTGTGGTCGTAGCACTCTCTATCTAACCACTCGTTCAGGTGCTTTCTCGAGTTTTTGCAACCAACTACCGCACACGTCGTTCCCGAACCACTTTTCTTCATGTTGTAATTGTAATTTTTATATCCTCTTTGTCACTGCGATATCAGTGCTTTGTCGGCACAACGGAGCTAGCTAGCAAAACAAACCCAGCCCGGCAGAACGGAAGTGGATTGCATCGACGGGAGGAGTTCAGGAAGTAGAGCGGAAACGGCTCAAAAACTTGTGTATAAAATAAGGATGTAACGATTCAAATGTTTAAAGTGACATTTCTAAAATGTTCAAATTTATATTAATCATCTCCAGCACCATCCCAACATCAACATATGTGAAAATTGCGCTTTTCTATGTTTTGTAGTAAAAAAGATAGAGGAAATTAAGTGTTTCCAATGACATCATCGGTGTGCATCGTGTTATTTTACCCAATTATGAGGCATTGCCTACTAATTGCCTACTAATTGGTTGATATCAATGGAAACACTTACCTTTATCTTTGAAATGTTCCTTTAAGATAGAGTGCATCCCGGGGCTTAGAGTGCATCCCGGGGCTTAGCATGCATCGGTCAGAAAATCGCTTAAAACGTTACAATCACTGGTTCACTTTCTTTCTACCTTCACGAAAATACCTCTCAGCTTTTGTGACAACTGATAGGTCCTCTCCTTCAGTGTTCAACTAAGCATGTAACTGCGTTGACAGTCATTTATCTATTTTGCATGTCATACAACCCCAGGCAATATCAGTAACCTAGTCAAACTGCGCATTGTGCACTGTTTCACACGTTGACCAATGAGAGGTAGGCGGTCTATTCCTGATCTTGTACATCTGCGCGCCCCCTTCAGCATTCAAATGCTTGTAAAATGGCCTGTGCAATATTAGGCTTTATTAGTTGAGTGACAACCAATGTACTTTGATAGGTTATTCAAATCAAATGCATTGTAGAAAATTGTGTTTTACCGGAATAAAAGTAAGTTACTGGAGTCTTGGCTATAGCCTACCTGCTGAACGGTGCTTGCATTAGATTTTATTGATCAGGTCTACCATCAGCAATAGTTTTGGTAGTTGTTCAGTGTATATGGTCATTTTTAGATATACAGGGTAAAGTTGATAATTTCATAACGAGGACAGCAATCCCTTTTGTGAGCAAACGGGAGGAGAAGCTTACTCCAAAAAAGCTTCCAAACGGTCAAAACCATTTCATTTTGAGATTGGGTGAAATTCAAAGTTGTGCTATATATTTATTGGGTATGTCATGGATGGCTAATTTTTTAAGATAAATATTGATACATTACTAGCTCAAACACTTAAGTGGGTGATGGTGATTTCAGATCAAAAGTGGTGGGAGAAAAAAAGCATAATTTGCCTGCCCCCCCTCCAATCTGATAGTGGGGTGGTAGATGCCCACTGGTCTCCCTTATGGCTAAGCTCAGATGACTACATACACCATACATCATTCCCTCACACACACACACAGAAGTCAGCTCATGAGCTCCATCAGTAGAAGATTTTAATTTAGAATGGAAAATGAATGTTTATGCAACAAATGTTAGTGCATCGAATCGTATCGAACCGAATTGCATCTATTCGTTCCTCTAATCAAACCGAATTGCATCAAATCGTTTCAAACTAAAATGTATCATTCCTGTGTTTTATATACCGTATGCAGTATTTCCACACTATGTGGTTGGAATAATACTGTGAAATTGTGAAAATGATGACAATGCCCTTTTATGAATGGTTTGAAAAGACAGCCTGAAATTTCAGCCTGTTGTGGTGGGATGAAGTTGTGGCCTGCCTGGTGACATCATCAGGTGGTAAATTAGTTAATAGACCAATAAGTAAGAGAGTTTCAAATCTCTCTGCCAATAACAGGTAGTTTTCAGTTTTCCCCTCCCCACTCAGACCACTCCCAGACAATCCAAGCAAAGTTCTTGCTTGATAAATTCTACAAGTGTCTGGAACTCTATTGGAGGGATGAGACACAATACTTCCACGAGATCTTCCATTATTTGGTGTTTTGTTGATGTTGGTGAAAAACACTGTCTCAGGTGCCACTCCAAAATCTCCCATAAGTGTTCAATTGGGTTGAGATCTGGTGACTGAGATCCCTCTTTCAAAGTCACTGAGACCTCTTCTTCTAGCCATGGTAGACAAAATAATGGTCAACTGGCATTTTATACATTATCCTAAGCATGATGGGATGTTAATTGCTTTTAATTTAATAATAATGGCACCGGAGAAGATGGCTGCCGTTTTACAGCCCTCTAACCAATTGTACTATTATGTGTGTTTTTCCGCGTTATTTGTAATTTATTTTGTACATAATGTTTCTGCCATCGTCTCTCATAACCAAAAAGAGCTTCTGGATATCAGGACAGCGATTACTCACCTCGTATTGGAAAAATATTTTTTCTTCAACGAGGCGGCCGCAAAGGATATCCTACAGACACCCGACAAGGCCCAAATCCCCATCATTCGCATGAGGAAGAGACTGAGATATTGTGGACGTAGGTTGGGGTGCCTTGTAAGGATCCGACGGCGAGCGAGTAAACTTCCGCTCCCATCAATCCTATTAGCCAATCTTCAATCATTGGAGAATAAATTGGATGACCTAAGATTACGGTTATCCTACCAACGGGACATTAAAAACTGTAATATCTTATGTTTCACCGTGTCGTGGCTGAACATTTACATTTTAGTCATTTAGCAGACGCTCTTATCCAGAGCGACTTACAGTTAGTGATTACATATATTTGTTATACTGGCCCCCCATGGGAATCGAACCCACAACCCTGGCGTTGCAAACACCATGCTCTATCAACTGAGCTACATCCCTGCCGGCCATTCCCTCCCCTACCCTAGACGACGCTGGGCCAATTGTGCGCCGCCCATGAGTCTCCCAGTCGCGGCCGGCTGCGACAGAGCCTGGATTCGAACCAGGATCTCTAGTGGCACAGTTAGCACTGCGATGCAGTGCCTTAGACCACTGCGCCACTCAGGAGTATAAATAGACAGCTATTGTATGCGTCTGAACGACGACATGGACAACATACAGCTAGCGGGCTATACGCTACATCGGCAGGATAGAATGGCTGACTCCGGTAAGACAAAGGGTGGCGGTCTGTGTATATTTGTAAACAACAGCTGGTGCACAAAATCAAATACTAAGGAAGTCTCGAGGTTTTGCTCGCCTGAGGTATAGTATCTTATGATAAGCTGTAGACCACACTATTTACCAAGAGAGTTTTCAACTATATTTTTCATAGCTGTCTATTTACCACCACAAACCAATGCTGGCATTAAGATTGCACTGAATGAGCTGTATAAGGCCATAAATCAACAGGAACACGCTCATCCAGAGGCAGCGCTCCTAGTGGCCGGGGACTTTAATGCAGGGAAACGTAAATCCATTCTACCTAATTTCTACCAGCATGTTAAATGTGCAACCAGAGGAAAAAAAAACTCTAGACCACCTTTACTCCACACACAGAGACGCATACAAAGCTCTCCCTCGCCCTCCATTTGGCAAATCTGACCATAACTCTATCCTCCTGATTCCTGCTTATAAGCAAAAACTAAAGCAGGAAGCACCAGTGACTCGGTTAATAAAAAGGTGGTCAGATGACGCAGATGCTAAGCTACAGGACTGTTTTGCTAGCACAGACTGGAACATGTTCCGGGATTCTTCAGATAGCATTGAGGAGTACACCACATCAGTCACTGGCTTCATCAATAAGTGCATCGATGATGTCGTCCCCACAGTGACCGTACGTACATACCCCAACCAGAAGCCATGGATTACAGGAAACATCTGCACTGAGCTAAAGGGTAGAGCTGCCGCTTTCAAGGAGCGGGACTCTAACCCGGACGCTTATAAGAAATCCCGCTATGCCCTCCGACGAACCATCAAACAACCAAGAGTCAATACAGAACTAAGATTGAATCGTACTACACCGGCTCTGACGCTCGTCGGATGTGGCAGGGCTTGAAAACTATTACAGACTACAAAGGGAAGCACAGCCGCGAGCTGCCCAGTGACACAAGACTTCCAGACGAGCTAAACCACTTCTATGCTCGCTTCGAGGCAAGCAACACTGAAGCAAGCATGAGAGCACCAGCTGTTCCGGATGACTATGTGATCACGCTCTCCGTAGCCGATGTGAGTAAGACTTTTAAGCAGGTCAACATTCACAAGGCCGCAGGGCCAGACGGATTACCAGGACGTGTACTCCGAGCATGAGCTGACCAACTGGCAAGTGTCTTCACTGACATTTTCAACATGTCCCTGACTGAGTCTGTAATACCAACATGTTTCAAGCAGACCACCATAGTCCCCGTTCCCAAGGACTCTAAGATAACCTGCCTAAATGACTACCGACCCGTAGCACTGACGTCTGTAGCCATGAAGTGCTTTGAAAGGCTGGTCATGGCTCACATCAACACCATTATCCCAGAAACCCTAGACCCACTCCAATTTGCATACCGCCCCAACAGATCCACAGATGATGCAATCTCTATTGCACTCCACACTGCCCTTTCCCACCTGGACAAGAGGAACACCTACGTGAGAATGCTATTCATTGACTACAGCTCAGCATTCAACACCATAGTGCCCTCAATGCTCATCACTAAGCTAAGGATCCTGGGACTAAACACCTCCCTCTGCAACTGGATCCTGGACTTCCTGACGGGCCGCCCACAGGTGGTAAGGGTAGGTAACAACACATCTGCCACACTGATCCTCAACACGGGGGCCCCTCAGGGGTGCGTGCTCAGTCCCCTCCTGTACTCCCTGTTCACCCATGACTGCATGGCCAGGCACGACTCCAACACCATCATTAAGTTTGCCGACGACACAACAGTGGTAGGCCTGATCACCGACAACGATGAGACAGCCTATAGGGAGGAGGTATAGACCATGCCGTGTGGTGCCAGGATAACAACCTCTCCCTCAACGTGACCAAGACAAAGGAGATGATTGTGGACTACAGGGAAAAAAAAGAGGACTCACATGACCAACGAACTATCATGGTTCAAACACACCAAGACAGTCGTGAAGAGGGCACGACAAAGCCTATTCCCCCTCAGGAGACTGAAAAGATTTGGCAGGGGTCCTCAGATCCTCAAAAAATTCTACAGCTGTACCATCGAGAGCATCCTGACTGGTTGCATCACCGCCTGGTATGGCAACTGCTTGGCCTCCGACCGCAAGGCACTACAGAGGGTAGTGCGTACGGCCCAGTACATCATTGGGGCCAAGCTTCCTGCCATCCATTTTTTACATTTTTTTTTACATTTTAGTCATTTAGCAGACGCTAAACCAGGACCTCTATACCAGGCGGTGTCAGAGGAAGGCCCTCAAAATTGTCAAAGACTCCAGCCACCCTAGTCATAGACTGTTCTCTCTGCTACCGCACGGCAAGCGGTAACGGAGTGCCAAGTCTAGGTCCAAAATACTTCTCAACAGCTTCTACCCCCAAGCCATAAGACTCCTGAACAGCTAATCATGGCTACCCGGACTATTTGCACTGCCCCCCCCACCCCATGTTTTTACGCTGCTGCTACTCTGTTAATTATTTATGCATAGTCACTTTAACTCTACCCACATGTACATATTACTTCAACTACCTCAACTAGCCGGTGCCCCCGCACATTGACTCTGCACCGGTACCCCCCTGTATATATAGCCTCCCTACTGTTATTTTATTTTACTTCTGCTCTTTTTTTCTCAACACTTTTTTGTTGTTGTTTTATTTTACTTTTTTATTAAAAATAAATGCACTGTTGGTTAAGGGCTGTAAGTAAGCATTTAACTGTAATGTCTGCACCTGTTGTATTCGGCGCAGGTGGCCAATACAATTTGATTTGATTTGATTTGATTAACTCAGGAACCACACCTGTGTGGAAGCACCTGTTTGACACAATTCTTCCACGAGACATTCCATAATTTGGTGTTTTGTTGATGTTGGTGGAAAACACTGTCTCAGGTGCCGCTCCAGAATGGGATTAATTATTTAATTAACTCAGGAAGCACACCTGTGTGGAAGCACCTGTTTTCAATTTACTTGTTTCCGTTATTTTGGCAGTTACCTGTACATATGCCCATTTCTTATGCACCATATACATTTGCCCCTTTCTTAATCTTAATGCCATGTTAAACAATCATTTTCTTTATTAATCAGAACTGATTAGAATTACAGTGATTAAGAATGTGATTTCAACTGCACAGTTCAATTTTCATATCAAAAGCCTTAACAAGTTAGAACATGTACTAATGAGAGAGAGAGAGAGAGAGAAAGAGAGAGAGAGAGCAAGAGATAGAGCAAGAGAGACTTCTGTCTATGATAGAGAGTGAGATTGAAAGAGAGTCACATTGACTTGCGACACACATCGACTTTGAGTGAATGAACCTCGTTCGTTCGTTGTCTAGATTAATGTAAAGGCCAGGATGTGGGGCCTTAATTAACAGTGCTGCTAATTAACAAGCAGTTGTAAATGGGGGGGGCTGCCACCACCACCGCCATAGTAATCACACGCTTCGTTGAGGCCAGCGCCAGCCCACTCAGTATGCAGTCTGCCCGGCAAGCCCCCGTCTACCAATAACATGAGTGGGAGATCATTGAGACATTAGCACTGATCAATAAATGGAGGCCCCACTATTGCATATAAACCATCCCAACGGAGGCCAACAGCCTCAGGCAGGGTAGAGAGAGGAAGAAAGGAAGGAAACGCCTCAGAGAAAGGCAGGGAGAGAGAGGGGAGGGATGAGGAGAGAAAGAGAGAAGTGGTTGAAAAGGAGGGCGAGGAGGGGAAGAGGGAGAGGGAATGAGAGAGGGGGGAGAGAGAGGGAGAGGACGAAAGAGAGGAGAGAGAGCCCACCACATCCTCTCTGAGCAGCAGGTGAGCAATGGGTTTTGACATTTACACCCACACACACCGCTAACTTTAATTAAGACGTGATTGTGTTGCTTTATTGAACAGTTTTTACTCAGTAGGAGGACTAAAGTGAGGTGGCTGCTACAGTAGACAGGCCGGTGGATGCTCTACCTACTGTACATCCACATTCCCCATAACAGATTCTCTGAAGGTATAAATCAAACCAATAGGCTTTTTGAAAACCAGGAAGTGGAAAGCTGATCAATTCAACTACTCATTGAAGTCCTATTTACAGTGAGAAATGACACATTGAAGAGCCATGATGAGTCAATCTAAGAGCGCAGAACAGCTGTTGACGATACCCAGCAAGACATGTACCCACAAAGCGTCAGAGTAGTAGTGCTGATCTAGGATCAGTTTTGCCTTTTAAATCATAATGAATAATATTATATGGACAGATCCTAAATAAGCACTCCTACTCAGACACTTTGTGGATACAAGCCCAGCACCTACTCTGGGATGCTTTGTGGATACGGGCCCTGGTGTGCTACACAGACAGCCTAGTACATTACACATGAACTGACATCAACCTCTCTACTGTACCTCTGGCTGGCTGGCAGATTCACACAAAACAACCTGACTCAGCATATCTGTCTCTCTCTCTACTGAACTCTGTTGAGCCGTGCTCATCCATTCTCTCTCAGAGAAAGCCTGGTGGTTTATTTTTCATTTGAAGGGTTTTTCATCCCTATCAAGCGTCAGCAGACCAGTATCAAACGCATGTGAACACTGTGCTGTGGGGCTTGTAGCCTTGTAAACAGCAGCTGGCAGCCCTTCAGACCCCCTCCAGTGGCGTGGAGTTGTGACACTGATCCCAGCCCTATCGCTCGCTCACAGCACACACACACCCCTGTGTAATAGACCCTTCAAAGATCACCTCTATCTATATTTTATTTGCGTCTGTGTGTAGTGTGTGTAGTGTGTGTGTAGTGTCTGTCTGTGTGTGTGTGTGTGTTTTCTTCCCTCCTCCGCCTCCTTCCTTCGCCAGCCTTGGCTTCTTTATTGCTTGTTGTTGACATGGATCCTTTTAGCCCTCAACAGGAGGCAGCTAACCAGACGCCCGCCGCCTGCTACCACACTACCCATAGTGCACTGCACTGCTCTGCCAGGGCAACAGACAGAGAGCGTTATTATTGAGCGGGTCAGGACTCAGGCTGCATCCCAAATGGATCCCTATTCCCTATATGGTGCACTACTTTTGGCCAGAGCCCTATAGGGTACCCTACGGGCCCTGGTCAAAAGTAGTGCACTATAAAGGGAATAGGGTGCCATTTAGGACGCACACTCAGACACAGCAGCCAGCCAGTAGTGCTTGAGGCAAAGACACTCCACTGAAATGATGTTCTCAAACAGACTCCATGTTGTCCTCTTTATTCTGACAGCGAGTGGCGGAACATCCACAAATAAATAAGCAGCTTGGCCAGATGTGACTGCTGCTGCCATCTCAGGCTGAGCCACTGCAGGCCTGGAGGGGCTGGAGAGAAAATGATTGTTTTGTCTGTGACACAGGCTAAGTGCTGTGTGTCTGTGCCACTCCGACATAGACAGTTGTGGAGACGAGGGCGAATGGGTGATATGAACCGTGTCTAAAGGGTTTCTAAGGACACATTGAGTTATGGTCAGTTCTGAAGGCCGAATAGTTACTACAAAGGCCTGGTATATACAGACATACTTTGTACAATATAAAGAAGAATCTATTATGAAAGTTCTCGAAATCAACAAGGTCTTGGTGGAGAGTTTTAAAAAAGAAAAACTTTTTATATTTCTATTTCATGATATCCAATTGGTAGTTACAGTCTTGTCCCATCGCTGCAACTCCGCTACGGACTCGGGAGAGAGCCATGCGTCCTCCGAAACACGACCCTGCCAAGCTGCATGTCACGTTCGTTGAATGACGGGTCAGACCAAGGCGCAGCGTGATATGCGTACATGTTTATTGAAACTATTAAACACACGACAAAACAACAACCGAAACGAAACGTGAAGTCCAAGGTAGCACACACAACATACCTTAACCGGGACAAGATCCCACAACTCAATAGTGCCAATAGGCTGCCTAAGTATGGTCCCCAATCAGAGACAACGAGCGACAGCTGCCTCTGATTGGGAACCACACCGGCCAACATAGAACTAAACATACTAGATCCCACATAGAAAATACTACATAACAAAGAATATACACACCCTGACTCAACATATACGAGTCCCCTGAGTCAGGGCGTGACACTGCACTGCTTCTTGACACAATGCTCACTTAACCCAGCCGTACCAATGTGTTGGAGGAAACACCGTCCAGCTGGCGACCGAAGTCAGCTTGCAGTCGCCCGGCCCGCCACAAGGATTCGCTAGAGCGCGATGGGACAAGGAAACACGGCCGGCCAAACCCTCCCCTAACCCAGACAACACTGGGCCAATTGTGCGCTGCCTCATGGGTCTCCCATTCACGGCCGGCTGTGACACAGCCTGGGATCGAACCCGGGTTTGTAGTGACACCTCAAGCACTTCGATGCAGTGCCTTAGACCGCTGCGCCACTCGGGAGGCCCGTGGAGAGGGTTGTTTAAGAATGCATACAGAATTTTAAGCATCATTATGAACTGCCATTTTGTTTTTGCATTTTTGCCAGAGGGAATATAATAGATTTTTGTGTTGACGCCGGTTTATTTAAATGGCCAGAGCAAGAAAAATCTTTAAATGCTGCTGATGATAATGAAAATAATAAAATATCTCCCCAGCCAGCTTATAAAAGAAAGCAGACAGATGTGTTTGAAGGTCCTCCTTCAAAACCCGGCTCGACACCATGGCCGCGTCGGGGGAATTTCTGTTATTAATTGAAGTTAATTTTCTGGGATATCAGTTTGCCGGGCACGTGGGAAAGATTGATAGCCCCGGCCACTGTGTCTCCCGAGTGTTGGGAAAATGACACTGCTCCTTCACCGGAGCGCTTTCACTTTTATCATCACAAATCAAATTATAAACATTGCAGCCAAACCTTGCTGGGGATCTGGCTGGAGGAGATTTCCATAAGATTAATTAGGCTCGCCAGCTAAAGACAGGGATGGGCGGAAGGGACAAAAAATGAAATTAAATAAAATACGATGGGAGGGGGTTGGATAGAGGGGGTGGGCGGGAGGCGGTGGGGAGGCATTCATTGCAGTATGTGAATAAGGGAAGTCAATTGGACAATAGGTAATTAGTGTGGACTAGCATGGATTCTCAAAGACACCAGAGGACACCGGACCCTCTCCCTCCTTCCTCCCTCCTCCCTCCTCTCCCCTCTCTAGGCCTGTGATGTGGAGGGCCGCGTGGTGAACCCCACATTTAATTAGAACACTTTGATACCCACAGGAGTGCCTGGAGAGCCCCGGGGCATCCTAAACACTGACTGACACACGGCACACTCCGGCCGCTCCCCGCTCTCCAATTAGAGACGCACCACGCTGTGCTACCACACACTCCATATACACATCTATGACTGTACACTTCTACACAAGCTCCACACACACACACACACACACACACATCTACAGTACATCTACACACAGCCGCCATTTGCCAGCCCAAACAAGCACAGCCCTAACCCGCCCGTCAGTATTTGCGTGCCTTTCCAAATTGGCATTTGGATTAAATGGTGCCTAAGATGCTCTGAAGGGTGTCAGAGAGAGAATCTCTCACCTGAGCTGATCGGGATGCAGAGAGACTGCAAACAGAGTGATTAAAACTAGGATACATTTTTAGGGGGGATAGAGAGAGAGAAAGGAGGCATTGGTGTTTGCAAACTGTGTCTAGCATGAGGAAAAGACACACAGAGTTTGGTTGGCATGCCGATGTGCAATCTGCAATATTAATGTGGGTTGGGCTGAATAAATGATAACAATGCGGGGAGCTTTGCTGTGTTACACTGGTGTATTTTTTATGTGTTGGGATAAACCTGACACCACAACATTTTACATTGCTTGACTTACGTGAACAAACACTGGGTTCATGCATTATGCAATCAGGATGCTTTCATCCAACACATATAAGTGTTAAGTAAACAAACTGCTTACTCTTTAGCTAACAAGATGTTGCTGTAAATAATAGATATTCAAATTTGCTCTCTGTCTCTCTCGCCAGATGGAGAAAAGAAGAAAGTTGTGTAATTTGTTGTATTATTTAACACTTTCCCCCCGCCGTCGCTTCCCCGCTGCTCAATGACAAACAAACACAAACAACGAAAACATCAAGAGAGGCGTCTCACGCTGTTGTTGTTCTTTCACAGAACACAATCTTGTGAAAATATTTCCTTTTGCATAACAAACCCCTATTAGAAATGTATTATCCAACTTTGAAATATTAATATGAATCTGACATATACTTCTCTCAAAGAGAAAGAGCATGACTATCTCCACCACGACAGGAGAATTGTATGGTTAGAGATTTTAATCAAAAGAAATCAATAGGATAAATATTTTATTTCAAAAGACAATGGCAACTCACAATACCGAACGCCATCACAGACTTTGCATGCGTCTGTCAACGTTAATCCCTCTAGAAGTCTGTCATATGAAAACATAATGCATGTCAGGCTGTGTGAGGAACCAGTTGAGAGACTCTAAGACATTGCTGTAATGGATTGCTAGGACATATGCCTATCTCAACACAACAAGCCTGTCCTGTGTGCTAGTCTGTTTATCCAAGCTTCAGTCGGTTGCAGTGTTTCGTCAATAACCTTGTTTGATCAGAGATTATCTTTATCGATGGAGGAAATCAAACAAACAGAGAGCACTAATGGTTTGATAATCACTGACAAGGACAGGGCTCCTCTTAACCACTAGGGGCTGGATGGGAGGCTTAGTGGTGGCTAGAGGAGGAGCGTTTTGTTTCCAACACCCCCATCCCCTAACCCCCCTTCAGAGATGATAAAACCCTATTACCATACCACCCTATATTCACACTCTCTCACCCCCCGCACACCCTGCCGCCCCAACTCACCCCCACCCCCACCCCCAGACTCTCTCTCACCCCCCACCCCCAGAGGCATTGGGTGTCCCTTCCCTTCCCTCACCACACAACCACCCCCCTGCCCCCCCTCCCCCTTGGTGCATGTGGGGCCCGGGGACCCCAAAACACCCCCAGATGGGTTCTCATTACCCCATGCCGACACCAGTCATGCGCCTTTTTAAGCATAAAACCACGTTTTATACATCTAAATGACATATGCCTTTAAAGCCAGGTCCTATACATATAGATGTTGCTAAAACTTAGCATGACTGGCTGAAGTGAACTCCGATTCGTGTGGAACTCCAACAGCTGTCAGAAATTACGTCCAATCATCTTTTCTCTGGGCAGGGATTGGGCGGTGAGCCCAGACTGTGAGCACCAATGGCTTTATTGGGCCCGACAAATTGAGCGACTCTTAGAAAGCCAGTCATTTGCTTTATAATGCACTTTGTCACTGTTTGCCTAGATTTTGGCGGTAAACCAACAGTATATCACTTTCTAAGGTTGAATGTGGTGTATGGTGCACTCACTGCCATATTTACACCCCTCTCAATTCTTCTGTTCTCCTGTTTTCAATTCTGTCTTCTGTATCAAAGCGCCTCTCAGCACAGCTTGTGTTCCGTTCAAAAGTGATTTGTCAAAACGTGATTGAGGGACACATCTTTCTCACGCTCACGTCAGTCTCTCCGACTTCCCACCCTTTTAGAGGTGATGTGAGCGAGATGGAAGGGAGCTGTCAGAGGATCCTGAACATCTGTATCAATCAACATGGATTTGTTGTTGGAAACAGACTTGTACTGTATAAATCAGTTATCAGGTTACTGACTCTGTCTGTACATTTATGTTATATCCCAGTAGGGGATTCATACGTATGCGATTATTGTTTTGATTTGTTTCCGTCACACTCGTGTATGTATAATTAAGGCCTGGGGCTTTTAAAAATCACCATTCTCTTTGCTATGCTATATCAAGTCAATTTGATGACAGGCATAAACATGCTATGGTGAGTTAGCTATAGGGACCTCGATAGTTCATGTAGCCAGTGTGATCATGGTAAAAGTGAATAGGGGCCAAATACTGTAGCATACACAGATAAAAAATAAGTCTAGGTCTCTCTAGGGTCAGACTGGCTGCTTTTATTATATTATTTTCATTTCTTCATTTTATTTATTTATTCAATCAAAGATTTGATTTCCTCCCAAAACTCTTCCATCTGGGAGAAAAAAAACTGTTTAAACAATAAAACAGTTGAACCTTTTGAATAGCTCCACCAGAAGCCAACTTGAGAGTTAATGCTGAATCATCAGCCAAGTCTGGTGCTTTCCAATGATACACAGCCTGCCTCCTACTCAGTACTACACACTTGATATGCTTCTTCTTCTTCTTCTTCTTCTTCACTGGAGCGTTCATTACTCCAAATGGAATGGAACAAGCCGGTCACAAAATCCAATCAAAGGTCTCAACATGGAAACCGTTGGAACTGGTACATGAGGTAATTCTTAAACATCTCCATGCTCACTCAGGCCAAGCGACCAAAACATATAACACTGCTGAGCTTCATCCATTCAACAGCTGCTAGCCTTTATCATTAGTTATATATTCTGTATATCAACAAGGAAAACATTAAATAAAGAGTTCCATATGGTTTCAAAATGCCATTTGTGTGTTGGACGTTAAACGGCTTTGAGTAATTTAACATGATCCGTTCGGAGAAAGAATCTCTCTCCCCCTTCCAGCAAATGTTCTTCCACAAAGACACAAAAACATATGGCGTGGAAGGCATGCAAGTACAATAACATTTACACTGGAAATCACAACCACATTGGGCTTGTGTTGTGTCAGGTAAGCAGCTCCATCCAAACCAATCCACACACTGTGCTGCGCTGCTGGGCTCGCTGCTGTGTACTCGTGGGTGTCGGACCTGTTGCCTGTTGGCTCACAGACATACAGTGTTGGCAGGGGCCCAGGATAGCCTATTAAGGGGAACGCCAGCCAACACCGAGAGACAAACAAGGCTTGTCTCCGCTCTGTGACATTGTGTTATATTAAGGCTTTAATCGGTGACAGTTCGCCGCTAAACTGTTGTAAACACTCCTCGTCAGCGTGGGCGGAACTGTGAGAGAAGAGCTAACGGCAATCTGTTGGTAAATTAATGAGGGGCTTTTCCACTCCTCCTGCCCCCGTTGGCACGATGCCAGGCCTTGAGTATCAACAGGCTGGCAGGGAGAGGAGGAGAGAAGGTTGGGGGAGAGGAGGGGAGGGAACGGGAGGGAACGGGAAGGGATGGGAGAGGAACCCTCAGGATCCAGTGGAGGAGAGGAGACGGGGGTTTAATGTGAGAGGATCAAGATGGATTCAAGGTTTCCCCTAAAAATAACTCCCAGTCTCCCACCACCATTTTATATCCAGTATCCACATCCTAGACTGGAGCTGGCTGCGCTCTCTGTGAGTTCAAAGTGACAGTTCACATTGAGCAGAGTTGCCCTGCCTGTGCCAGAGAGGGCTTTTAGCTGCAGCTAATTTACAAAATGGCTTGTGTGAACAACCCCTGGCCTCACCCCGCCCCCTTTCCTCACTTCAAAGCAACTTTATTAGGGGAGAGATTAGACTACACTTAACCCCTAACGAGCCATATGAGGGACAGAATAAAAGGTTTCTTAACTGCACTTTTATTTGATGGTTTCAATATGAGCCACGGGGTGGGGAGGGGAGGTCTAGAGCTCTTGATGGCTTCGTATGTAAAAGCAACCTTCTGTCTCCGACCGACACAACTCATACCCACCTCCTTTTGACTATACACAGCTGTTTCCCCTCCCTATTTCTTTCTCTCCTCGCTCTCTCCCTCTCACTTCTTTTTTTTGTTGCAAAATAGGCCAAAGTAACTTCCAAGGGTTTCCCCCTGGGGTTTATGTGATATTTAACTATGGCTACAGTGGCATTTACTAATTTTATATGTGCAGAATTTATGTCAGAATCTTATTCAGAGATTTCCGGGACGCGGAGCAAAGGTGGCCCGGTCTCTGTCCCGCTGTGTATACAGTGGTATTAAGTGAACTATTCACAACACGTACGGTGACATGTGCATCGCTATTTTGTCTATAACTTTGCTGCCTTTCCTCACCTTGCACCACAATTAAATGCTAACCTTAGCATTTGGAGAGGGTGACCTGCAGGAGCCAATTTGTTGTCCGCTGCACCTCACCTTCAATACAGAACAGCCAGATAAACGCAGTGGGGTGTCTTGTCAAAGGAAGCCTCTCTGAGGGGCCATCTTGTTGACAGGGACATGGGATAAATCAGACAACATGAACACAGAGACACATGCTGTGGGTTGGTATAAGTCACCCTGGAAATAGTCTATTGACAAGCTGCATCTAAAATGACACACAGTCATTTCCTCCACAGTACACTTCTTTTCACTACTAGAGCCACATAGGCGTTCCACATAGGGCTCTGGTCAAAGGTAGTGCACTATACTCCCGAGTGGCGCAGTGGTCTAAGAGATCCTGGTTCGAATCCAGGCTCTGTCGTAGCCGGCCGCGACCGGGAGACCCATGGGGCGGCGCACAATTGGTCCAGGGTAGGGGAGGGAATGGCCGGCAGGGATGTAGCTCAGTTGGTAGAGCATGGTGTTTGCAACGCCAGGGTTGTGGGTTCGATTCCCACGGGGGGCCAGTATGAAAAATTTAAAATAAATATTGTATGCACTCACTAACTGTAAGTCGCTCTGGATAAGAGCGTCTGCTAAATGACTAAAATGTAAATGTATATAGGTGAATAAAGTGTCATTTGAGATGCAGCCACAGCTACAGTCCAGAAAGACACTTTCAGCATCCCAAGCTTTAACCAGTGGCCTCCGCATATATATAGGGATTAAACCAGAAACTGTCCTGAAAGACAGTTCTTCACCATAAAAAAAACGTAAATATTCAAGTCAAGTCAAAGTTACAGTATGGAGAATTGGGGGGAAATGAAAGCACGATAAAATAAAATGCCAGAAAAAGGGTTCAGAGGATTGACCCGCGGGGCTTAAAATCAAATTGCAACAGTATTGTATTCCCTCCCATTTTCAGTAGTGCCGGTAAGCTCCTTATTGATACACATGTGATGAGACCACCCATACCTGGGGCTCATCCCCGTCATTGTACAGGACGGAGGATAGTAAGGGGAGAAATCACAGGACCCTTTTCTTATTCTAAAAGCTAAATCCCCTGACTCAATCAAATAATTACCTTCTGGTCTGCATGCTCGTTAATCAAGTACTTTAACGTTTTATGCAAAAATAAAAAGTATTCATCTTATCCCCTCTTTTTTTGGACTGGCGGAGGAAGGATCGGTCGGTGCCCACTTTTATCTCTGCAAAGTCGCTGATGTGCAGTTTTGAGATTTCTATAAAACATACTGTATCGCAAAGATTGCTTTATAATTTTATGTTTAGTCTACAGGAACGCAGATTATTGTACTCCCTGGACTGGGTTGAGAAAGTAATTTGAGTATCAGCATAACTGTTCCGTTTAAAATAAATCTGCTCTGAGCCAATGAGAGGGAAAGTCATGTAATGATGTTGTTTAAATAAACAAAATGTGCAGTTTTTCCTGAGGTTCCTCTGTTTGTAATTGTCAGTTATAACCGCTAACATCTGTTTGGCTCTGACGTCCCCGTTACAAACGGCCCCAACAATTCCAACACCCCTTAGACAAATAGGCAGGAGGGAACAAGGCCAAAAAATGTTAAACTAAAAGTCCAATGGAGATTTGGGAGGAAATCTTTGGAAGCACCCTGATGAGGACCATAATGCCAAAACATGTTTTAGATAATAATCCATTTTTTTGAACTTTCATTTCTCTCCAAGAGCGACTTGAGTATCTTTTCTTCATACATTTTTTGGAATGAAATATTACATCCATTTGATTATTGTCTTCACAAAATGATCTAAGACCAGAGAGAGTAGGAGTAAAATATCTTGTTGTAACAATAGACTTGATTGCTTCTTGAAATGAAGCGACGGAGAACAACACTTGTGAGAAAGAAGTGTTGAAACCGGTTGGAAGTGTAGATGGTGTCTGACAACAAGTGAGATCCTTCCGTCTGTGGACACATTACATATGACACTACTCAGTTGGCGATGGGTCTAAAATATGGAGCGTTAATTCAGGTCCTGACACGTCTTCATGTTTTTTCTGCTACTTCACGTTTCTTTGCAACATATCACAACTTGAAGGTAGCAGAAATATGTTTTAATCAATGGTATTTCACCTATGACAGGCAACTGGGATTTACTCGCAAAAACAACAGTAGACCTACTGCTATATTTTATAACCATAAAAGTAAGAATTGATTCAGAGCAGTATCTATCTGCTCTAACCAATCAGAAGCATTCCATTTAGACTTTCAAATCTAGGGCATTCAGTTTACACTAAAGGGCTGTAGGGAGCAGACAGATTCAACCACTCCCCTCAGTCTCCTGCACAGATAGGGGCAATTCCATGGTAACATAATTACGCTGAGAAAATGTATACCAAACAAAAATCATTGATTTCAAAGTTTAACCATCCATAGAACTCTATGCACAATTACTACTTTAACAGACAAAAACTGATGGAGATTTTACCTTGATTCTGTTACCAAACTTTGCATCTGCACAGTTTTTCCAGTAAATGTTTATTTTTTACTGTGTAAATTGTTCAAAGTAGTCATTGTGCATAGAGCTGGATGGTTTGTTAAACTTTGAAATCAATGGTTTTTGTTTGGCATACATTTTAAAGTGAAAAATTGGAGTCTTAGCGTAATTCCGGTACTGAGGATTGTCCATAGTTCTATCCTCCTTTAAATATGACCAGTATTCTTGCTACTGAACTGGGTCCACATAGGGGGAATCAAGCCAACCTATTCTCGGCCAAGCCATCTATCTTCAAACAATTTCAACCTAAAGTTACACTCACTATGAATACACTGCCACATTTTCTTTTCTTTTCCCCCAAGAAAAACAAAGGAAACATGAATTAATACCGAAATGCTAAGCAATGAGCCTTCTCCTCCGTTCTCCCACCAAAATAGAAAGAAGCAAGCGTCCCTCGTCCTCCTTCCATCCTGCTCTTTCACTCCATCGAATGTACATTTCTAATGCATGAGGCCCATGGTAAGGCATTGTGGAAGAATCCAGTATCAACCAACAAAACGATCAATAAAACATGGAGGCATGGCGTTCAAAGCCATGGTAAACGCACCTGACATGGAGAGGGAGAGGACGTGCATATTTTGTCAGATAGGGAAGGGAGAGAGCTACTAGTAGTGTACTGTAGATGTATATAGTGTGTTGAGGAGAAATAGAAGACCCACAACTGTTGTGATGGGCAGTAGAAAAGGATGGGGCTGCTTATAGGTGACATGTGAAGCTAGCTTACCTTTCAAACTCCCTTTGAACGTCTTCTTTAGGGAGGGACGGAAAGAGAGAGAGAGAGAGAGAGAGAGAGAGAGAGAGAGAGAGAGAGAGAGAGAGAGAGAGAGAGAGAGAGAGAGAGAGAGAGAGAGAGAGAGAGGAGAGAGAGAGAGAGAGAGAGAGAGAGAGAGAGGAGAGAGAGAGAGAGGGGAGGAGAGAGAGGGGGAGAGAGAGAGAGAGAGAGAGAGAGAGGAGAGAGAGAGAGAGAGAGAGAGAGAGAGAGGAGAGGAGAAGGAGAGCGAGAGAGAGAGGGGAGTCATTTAAAAAATCTCTAAAGAGATAATTATTGAGTATCACATCTAATAGTATGTAGCCTATACACTAGGAAGTCTTGTAATTATATCCCATAGGAAACAGATAAAATTAGGGTTAATTCACACACTTTTATCTGAAGGCATAATTGGATTCCATTTTAACCATCCTCGTTACACACAACCACAACACATTATTGTCACAATATGAGAAACACACTCAGAGAGACATTAACACTCATGCCAGGTGGGTATGGAAAACGGTAGATTCTCACATAATTAGATACATTTCACCAGAGGAAAATTTATAGGAAAATCAGATTAATCTACAAAACATTTTGATTTCTTAACCACAGAGGTTAATTGGAAGAAATAACTATTTGTCTGTTGAATAAACACATTGTGAAGGTGACTACGGTTGACTGTGTTGCTAATCATCGTTTATCATAATTATCATGTGTAGTCGAAATTAGCTGGAGCAGGAATGTTGAAAATGTCCATCATCATGTCTGTCTGTTCTCTTTGGACAGGAGCACCCAATCACCTCCAAAAACTGTCAATAATATTCAATCGTGACCGCTATCCTCGATCCATAATCTCACAGTCCCTTGATGGACAACCCACACTGGCCCACATCCATGATCCATCCACACATATGGTGAAGATTACTTAAGAAATAGAAAAGAGACGAGTCCAAATGAAATAAATAAATAGACAAATAAATAAATAAAAAATACAAGCTAGTGTTCCCATAAATTTTAGATGACAAGCTCCTATTGATTGGGTGCATATGAAACTAAACAAGCATATCCATGCCCCAGAGCGCTGAACATGCACACTGATAATTATTTATGACATATCTGGCCAGAGAAGTTTTCTTGGCATAATAAACTGGACTGCTCTCTATTTTACCGTGCAGTAATCTACTGGGTGATCCCAGAAACCCACAAGGCTAGGCCAAGTAGAGTGGAGTAGTCTCTTAATGAGATACAGAACTTTTGGAGAGAAGGGAAGAATCCTATAACAAACGTAATGTGTTTCATTATCGACCAATTCCACACACACTCTCGATAATAACACTCAAATCCCAAATCAATTGCATTTCTCACAGAGATCTACATAGACCTTGTTAATAAAAATGCATAGGGAAACATACAAATAAATGATGATCTCGCCATCACGGTTGACAACTCCATTGTGTCCTCCTCCCAGAGTGCAAAGAACCTTGGCGTGACCCTGGACAACACACTGTCGTTCTCTGCTAACATCAAAGCGGTGACCCGATCCTGCAGGTTCATGCTCTACAACATTCGCAGAGTACAACCCTACCTTACACAGAAAGCGGCACAGGTCCTAATCCAGGCACTTGTCATCTCCCGTCTGGATTACTGCAACTCGCTGTTGGCTGGGCTCCCTGCCTGTGCCATTAAACCCCTGCAACTTATCCAGAACGCTGCAGCCCGTCTGGTGTTCAACCTTCCCAAGTTCTCTCACGTCACCCCGCTCCTCCGCATACTCCACTGGCTTCCAGTTGAAGCTCGCATCTACTACAAAACCATGGTGCTTGCCTACGGAGCTGTGAGGGGAATGGCACCTCCTTACCTTCAGGCTCTGATCAGACCCTACACCCAAATGAGGGCACTACGTTCATCCACCTCTGGCCTGCTAGCCCCCCTACCTCTACGGAAGCACAGTTCCCGCTCAGCCCAGTCAAAGCTATTCGCTGCTCTGGCACCCCAATGGTGGAACAAGCTCCCCCACGACGCCAGGACAGCGGAGTCACTGACCACCTTCCGGAGACACTTGAAACCCTACTCTTTAAGGAATACCTGGAATAGTATAATAGTAATCCTTCTACCCCCCCTTTACTACCACTGTCTTTTGTCTAAACTAACACCTGACTTATTTCACCTGCTAGCACTGACTTGTTTGAAGAAGTGTACTTACTGTGATCAAGATGTGGTTGTCCCACTGGCTATCCTAAGTTAAATGCACCAATTTGTAAGTCGCTCTGGATAAGAGCGTCTGCTAAATGACTTAAATGTAAAAATGATTCTTTAAAACAGTGGTGGATGATCATCCAATTTAGCCCGTCATAAGTGTCAGCTGCTAGGTTCAAATCATAATAGCATGATGTATGATCTTGTTAGCCGCACCTTGTCATGACGCCAAGGCAACATCTTAATCTGATCTATGAACAGGCCGACCTAAGCAGCTACGTGGCTGGGTGGAATAAACCTGTTCAACGTGCAGATAAGCCCGGAGAAAGATGAGACAGGCCCTAATGTGACAGGTGATACACTTCACATTTAACAAGCTTACACTCCAGTGTGTCCGTACATACAAACAACCCGTAAGTAGCTTAGAAATCAATGACCAGTGAGCAGGGAGCAGACAGGGTTGGTATTTTATTTCCTGAGGTGTCTAGCAGACAAGAGCTTAGCCATCCATAATCCATGTTTAATATCAGGAGAGGAAGAAGCCCCGGTCGGGCCAAAATAGCAACCAATATCCAATTTGGGCCCAAATAAAAAATTGAACAGTAATGAAATACTAATCAAGTGGGTTGTTTACTTAGCTGTGATCTCTGATCTATGTGTCTGATGATGTTTTCTCTCAGGGTGTGTGTGTGTGTTTGTGTGTGTGTGTGTCCTGAACTCTGAGCTGTGTTGATGTGTTAGCTGGCCGGCCTCCTATGCTCTTCAGACAAAACGGTCATTCCATATATCAGCCTTGTAGCATTACACAAGCTGGACCAGTCGTCATTGCATTATGGCACAGAAGTAACTACACACAGACACACACAAACTCGCTAGGGATCCTGCAGAGGTCAGTATAGTAACGCCACAGAGATCAAATACTTTTCCTGACTTCACACACACAGACCAAACCCTGCATGATTCCTGAGATGGTGGACAAGACTTCTGAGATATCTATAACTAAAACTAGGCATCTGGACATATAGATAGAAAGTCTATGTGGACTGACTGAATTAAGAGGGAAAGATCAACTCCATAAAACTGAGTCACACTACAAGCCTTCCTTCCTCACAGGTTGTGTTGTAAAACATATCAGACTCCTAGAAAATATTTTCTTCCACCTTGGAAGTATCGCATGTTTAATATTCACAAAGTCCCCTTCATGGTATCATAGGAAAATAATGTAAAACGCTGATATTATCTACTCCAGCTGAAAGGCACCGTGAGATCTCCTGTGTTAATTAATTCCATACCTGTCATTCTCGTAAACTCTCAAATCGTCACACATACCATCTCTTCTTCTTCCATGTGAACGAGAAGAAGAGGAGATGAGAAGAAAAGCTGCAGGTTGTACTGAGATTGAGAGAGAGGGAGGGTATGAAAGTAAATGTCTCTCTTCCCTCTTCCTCTTCTGATTTTAATTGCGAGGTGCAAAGTGAAATGGCTGCACTCCATGGTAGCGTTAAAGAAGCCGAGTGTCAATGAGACTGGATGGGTGGAGGGGGGGTTGGAGGGAATAAGGGAAGGTGACAGACAGAAGAACCCGTCCCCAAGGTGCTCTCCAAGAGCAATAGATAAAGATTCCCCTGGGACATTTTTCTCATTAGTCCTCAGACACAGTTCAGTAATTCAGGGGTGTTGGGTTACCATTTGTCATGAGAGTCACTCCATGCTTTGCTTCCTTTATTTGGATATGTCACCTCGGAGGAAAAATTATAAGCCTGGCTTGCATTCAAACAAAGGGACTGCTGCACACACACACGCAAGCACGTACAAACACACACACACACACTGAACGGTGGGTTTACATTGAGGCGCGTAATGAATGATGGCAAACTCTGCGCGATGCTTATCGGCCCGACCATTGTGATAAGTCCATCTTTAATGAATATGAGGTGTTCTCCACCAGAGAGAGACTGCTGGCTGTACGGTTACTTCTCACCTCAGTCTCAGACAACGAGACATCTGCATTAGGCTATCTGGGTTTGTCACTCACTGAGCTTGTGCACTTTCCTTATTTACGGCTCAATAGAAAAACCAGAAGGATCGAGTCACCTTAAAACAAAGAAAATACAAAAACGACTAACGGCGATGTTGACACTAGAGGTAGTCTGTCTAAAGTAAAGGTGCAGGACAGCTGGAAAACATGTTAATCTTGCACCCAACACGGTCTGTGTTTGAACAGTTATCTTCGACTGCAATATGTGCTCCTCCAACAAAAGGAGAAGCTTTTCTTCAAACGCACCGTGCAAGTTCTGGACGTTTTTATTACACCCGTTAGCCACATTAATTCTGCCGCACAAAAGGAGCCTTTGCTTGTGTGTCACCTCGGAGACAAAGCCATACCAAGACAGATGAATTCCAGAGGATGTGCTTGTTTCTAAAGGGAAAGATCTATTCTCTCTCAGAAGTCTTGACACTACACCGCCAGATACAACAAATGTGCCCTTTCAGGAACATCACAGAGGCAGGAGCAACGGAAGGACAGGGGAAATGGAAAGTGCTCATGACAAACCAACACATCCACCTCTTTATAAATTCACTATCCCAATCATATCATCAGACTTCTTTCCGAGAAAGGAATAATATTGAAATTCATTTTCAGAGAGAGAGATGGAAGAAAACCTACATATAACCCTGTTAGATTTTCTACACCAGGAGGGTGTTAGGTGTTAGTTATCCCCTTGGCTTGTGACTGTGTGCCATCTCTCTCCTTATCTCTGTCTCTGTCTGCATGCTTAAGAGAGGAGGCCTAGGCATATTAGGGAAGACCTAGACTGAGACTGTAGGAGACTAATTGTGTCAGCGACTGTACCCAGGCCCATCTCATCTCCACCATCATCATCTCACATAGTGACCTTATCATGAACAGAGAGCGAGAGATAGAGAGCCAGAGCGTGTGGCTTCACCGCGTAGCGTGCAGTCTGGCCTGCCCCCGCTATACTGATGGACTGCCAGTCTATAATGGGGAGAATAATACGCCTCGCTCTCGCTGTCATCTCACTCATGACCCCCCCGCAGGGTCAAAGGTCAGGCCATATCTGTCCCGAGTGGTCATTTAACTATTCTTAACACAACAAAGAATGCAGATTACATCCCTGTTGCATAAAAAGGTTACACACGCCGTGCCAAGAGGTCTCGGGCTCTCATTGCATATTTAAAAAATACTTGAAGCTCGGCTCGGCCTCGACGGCAGGAATGACCACAGGTTCAGGGAGGCTCGCGGTGGGAGAATAACAGTGAATAACGGTTGGTTCATCCTTCTAGCGACCTTGGAAATCTTCTCAGCTACTCACAAATACAAACTCTGGCTCCTTCTTAACAGATGCCTTTCATTATTAATATTGTAAGAAATAAGCAGTGAGAGAAAAGTAGGGAGACTATGGGGTTTTATAATACTAGTACCCAGCAGAGTTAGTCCACATAGACCACAGGAGGTTGGTGGCACCTTAATAAGGGAGAACGGGCTCGTGGTAATGACTGGAGCAGAATCAGAATGGTATCAAATACATCAATTTCCAGGTGTTTGATGCCATTCCGTTTGCTCCGTTCTGGCCATTATGAGCAGCCTCCACGGACATAGACAGGGATAGGTGACAGAGTGGTGAAATTATTATTCAGACCTAAAATAAACACAGAGGTTGTTGAAATGGAATAACAGGACTTGTCCTGTGGTAAGTCAAGGCTACACAAACTTGAACAACACTCGTAGAGTATTAGTATGTTCATTTCATAACCCTCATTTGTCATGTCTCGATGCCAATATCATAGCTCTAGTAAAACTTAAAACTTAAAACCCCACAAAGAAATTGGTGCTGTTTCAACATCATACCCAGCCTAATAATAATAATATGCCATTTAGCAGACGCTTTTATCCAAAGCGACTTACAGTCATGTGTGCATACATTTTTACGTATGGGTGGTCCCGGGGATCGAACCCACTACCCTGGCGTTACAAGCACCATGCTCTACCAATTGAGCTACAGAGGACCACATATCCCCTCAAAACAGTGTCCTTCCCTTCATGTAGGGGTTATCAGCAGTCACCCAACTCTGTCTGACAAGCCCCCTTCTACAGTGCAGGAAACAACTGTCTGTCCTACAGGCCTTATTCTAACCAAGCAGAAGAAGAAGAGCTACATGCTACATGCTACACTCAGATGCAACTCAAGTGCTTTAAACCAGGACAAGCCCCTGCAAACGTACAAGAACAAACGTTGATTTCTGAACAAATTGTCCTTGTTTGACAAAGAGAAGGAAGTGTTTTGTGTTGAAACATTCAAGTCAGTGTCACTTTATTTTTTATTTTTCTGTATGTCAGATGTATTTATCAATTTATAACTATGTCATAACAAAACTATATATGTACTGCATGTATCCCTTCACACAACAATGGAAATACTTGTGTATCAATACAGTAGCTAACCTTGTCCTCAACAAAGACTCCAGCTGGAGTTCGCTCAATGGTTGGACTAACACCAGAGAGCAGTAATAGCTACAGATACAACACAGTAAAGAGATTATGAATTTTCCCTCATTTGAATTCATGTTGAAAGTTGAATTAAGATATATATAGGACGACAAGCTTTTGAGCTGCAAGCAGAGAGAGAGACAGAATTATGTAAATTCAAATAACATATTCTTTATATCAGAAAAAAAGAATGAAGGGGCTATAATATGTTCTCTGTAACAATGAACGAGTTCGAGGAAATTTCCTCCCAAACCGTGATCTAGCAGAACAATGGGCCTGTTCATGGACAATTAAAACAAAGAGCCAATGGAGTTCTGCTGGGGAGCAGTGATGAGCATAAATGTCCTTTATGAACCATGCAAATGGTCCCTTTTATTAGAGACACCATATTCAACCTTAAAGAAGAAACATGGGATTCATCTCATTCTTGTCTCTCTTTCTCTGACCCTTTTTTCTAGCTTTGCCTCCCTCCCTCTTTCTCTGTCTCTCTCTCTCTCTCGCTCGTTCTCTCTCTCTCGCTTTCCCTCTGTCTCTCTCTTTCCCTATCGCCTTCTCTCTCTCGCTCTTTCTCACTTTCTCTTTCTCCCTCTCTCTTGGTTGTTTGGGAAAGATGCCTTCCCTCTCTCCTTCTGACTGTTCCTCCCCAATCCCTGGGAGTGGAGTAATCACCTCTTTACCATGGCACCGGCTGACACTTTTGGAACGAACCAGAGGGCTGAGGTTGGTGAATGTGATTTCACACAAGGCAGGGTTTGCAGGTGACAGGACTGGGGGACTATCTGATTAGTCCCTTGCTGTAGTCTCTGAGCAGATTTACAGAGAATGGTGCTCTAGTCTCTGTCTCTCCCTCCCTTCCTTCCTCCCTCCCTGCTCAGGCCCTGTCACCATAACAAACACTCATTCTTTTCATTTACTTATTATAGAAAGCAATTTATTATCAAATTATTATCATTGCAATTTGTACAAACAAACATGTGCTGTATCTGTATGGAGATAGACATATATATATATATTGAAAAAAACATCATTTGCATATATTATGGGGAATTTTGTATAATTGCGAGCATGCATACACATGCTCGTATGCACTCACGCACGTATGCGCACACAGACAAACAAACACAGACAACAATTTGCCCTGATTGTAGATCTATCTGTGCTAAAAACAAATGCTATGGAGTCAATTGGCTCATTCATCACCCCTCCTCTCCCCGCAACTATTCCCCAGGTTGTTGCTGTAAATGAGATGTGTTCTCAGTCAACTTACCTGGTAAAATAAGGGTTAAATAAAGAAATAAAAAATCAAGGGGGTATTCGTATGTGTGTGCACGTGTATGCTTGTGTGTCTATGTCTACGTGTGTGTGTGTATATATAGAAGTAGAAGGTTAATGCAGATCTGTGAGCAGAGATGACAGCAACTGGACCCCAGTGAGCACCAACACGAAGAGTCCAGAGACTTTCATCTTCATATGCACTGGCCTCTTTGTTCCTCTCCAGTCTCAAACTTCACATTTATTGCCAGGCTTTAGAGAAGGCAGAGTGACCTTGAGAGGACCCTGTAGTCATCTATTCCACTCAAACACTAGTTAATTAGCGACACCACGGTTTGGGGTTTGCTAAATCACTGGATACAGTAATCAAACCACAAGCTGACAGGCCGCGATACAAACGGCTAAGCAAAAAAGAAAGGACCACGGTACTAGCTCTGAAGAAAATAATTACAGCACTGTGTAGTGGTGTGTGTGTGTGTGTGTGTGTGTGTGTGTGTGTGTGTGTAGTAAGTGTGTGCGTGTGCTTATAATCTGTGCTGTGCCACGTCAAAGGCACATTGGACAAGGAAAAACATTCTACAAAAAAAAAGCCTACTCAATTAAGATAGATAGGGACTGCATATGGGAGACTGAGTAAAATGTTTAAAAGGACTATCAAGGCAAACATCAACCTGCTGTCAGAAATGCCCCTTCCCAAGATAAGTCTATGGAGAGGAGGGAGAGAGGGTGAGTGACCTGCCTTCCCTCCCTCTCCCTCTCTCAGATAGGCCTATTGTTCCTATTGACAATCAACAACCAGCCAGAGGTTACACTGAGGCATTAAAATCACTCACTTCCCTTTTATTATTTCACATTCTTCCTGAACAATTTTTTTTAACGCTCACTTTTCAAAAGAAAAGGAGAGAGGAAAAATACAATATGGCAATTTAGCTAAATAATTACAGCATTTTACTCCTATTCCGCCTACACTTGGAGGCTCCGCTGGCGGAAAAAGCTAATAATTCAATTTCTCAGTGCTATAATTGTCACCGATGTACCTAAAGGTCATATCATTCACCCAGAAGAAAGGGAGAGAGAGGCTGGAGACATGCTCAGAAGAGGCAATTTAACACAGGGCTAATGGGAGGAGTGTTACTCAAATGGACGGAGGAGTGAGGGAGGGAGGGCGTTTGGTTAGCAGCCACATGGTAACGGCGGGCTCATACTGTATCGGCTCTCTCCCTGGTCGCTACGCTCTCCATCACCACCGCCATCATTCTCAGGTAACTAACAGATGAGTGATGGAGACAAAATGGAGATGATGTTTAGGCCTGTGTTAGGGGTTAAGCCTGGTGGCCTTTCAAATGGCTGCCGTAATAAAAGTGCAGTCGGGAGGCAGGATTGGGGGAGTAGCAGCCCTGGCTTTGAAAGTAATTGACTAATACAGTGCTGGGTATTAAAGTCATAGAGTGCCAAAAGGGAACACACAGCCGCTTGACCCTAAGCCACTTTGGAGTAATCTAGTATTCAATCCAGCGTGTAATGACTGCTGGGGCTGTCAATCCTCGGGGCTCTCTGTCTCTGCCTGGCTCCCCCACTCTCTTAGTCTCCCTCTGTCTATCTCTCTCTCTCTCCCTCTCTGTCTCTTTCTCCCTCCCTCTCTTCCTCATAATTCCCTCTCTCTCCCTCTTCTTCTCTCCCCCCTATATCTCTCCACCTATCCCCCTTTCTCGCCTGGCCTATGAATGCTGTTGTTTCACAGAGAGGAGATGGAGGGATGACTAAGTTGAGGGTTGACTGAGGGGCCTAGAAGAGCCAGGCTTTAGGGTGTTAAGTCCAGGGCTCACACCGTATCTACCCACTGTCCCTCCTTCATCCTCCAGGCTAATCCAGCGACACCAGAGGGGTCAACACACTCTCCGTCTCCCCCACTACCTCCTCCCCGAAACAGGGCGCACCGCACACTCCTTAAACTCTCTCTCAAACAGGTTATTCATGTTTAATACAAATGAATGTGGAACCGTTGGTGAGGTGAGGAGTTCAGAAGCGGTGTCTTTGGGAACGGGGGAAGGCATCATTAAAGAGTGGAGCGGTTCGAGCAATTTGCTTAACCTCTCGACGGTCTCTGTTCTCTGTGATCAATAGGTTTTATCCACCGTGTGAGTCCATAATGATGAGCGGACTGACAGACAGATAAGAAGCTCTGAGTCAGATGAGGATTTTCGACGTGTTCTCTTATTAAAATCATTAATCTGTTTCCTGAAAAACGCTCTCCATGGACTTTCTGTATTGTTCATAATGTTGCACAGCAGTGTTGTAATCTTAGCAAATAGTATTTTTGGTCCTTTTCCTATTACGTACAGTATATATTAATGTACCGCAGTCATGATGAAATGTGTGAATCACACACAAATCTTTGTCAAAGTGATCTGGTGAATCAGCAAAAGACTTAATATGCACCTGTACGTTTCTAGCTAGACAATTTAATACTTGTCCATGCATCACAGAAGTATCTAGCAATAGCAAGATAAAAACCTAAGGAAACCAACCATCGAGGACAAGAGCATACTGCACCCCCCGAATCCCCGCCCAGGCCCTCACCCCACCCACCTCCACCATCCCTACTTTCACCGCCATCGCAGAAGAGACCGGCACCTGTCACACTGTTTGAGCAGAGGTACGGGAATGGAGAAAAAAAACACAGCAGCACTTCACAACACTGTCATTGCCATTCATAATACGCATTGCAGTATAAAGAGGGCTATTAGGGCCCCAACCTGGGAGCCATTAAATCATTTTAAATCGCTGTAACATCCCATTAGTGTCAGTGGTGAGACCACATAATAGTCTGTATTATAGAGATCACCACCGTGGACCCATTTGGACTAAATCACAGCAGCCTCTATCCTCGGCTGGGATCCTTATCCCCCGTCCCCAGCGCACGGGGACACTCATGCCGAGGATATGCTGGATACTCCTGGGGATCTCCTGGTGCTTTAAAATCAAAAGGATTGGGCGGACCGTCCACAGCACCACCCTATGAATTAGGCATGATGCAAACTCCATTAGAAATGAGTATGCTATCTGTGGCTGTTTCTGTGGGAAAATCATACAACGGTAGCACGATTTGCTTGTTTAGTGGTCAAAATATCAATTGAATTTGAACCAAAATGCACTACTGAGATGTGTTGATATACAAGCATAATTAGGATTGGAAGATGGACTTTACTCCCCAAATCAATTGTATGAGATCTGAGGGGAGGATAATGAGTCAGAGCTTGCGGGGGTGGATTTGCAATCTGGAGATGAGATGGACAGTAATGTGATATTACATTTTACATTTTAGTCATTTAGCAGACGCTCTTATCCAGAGCGACTTACAGTTAGTAAGTGCATACATATTTTTTTTTTTTTTCATACTGGCCCCCCATGGGAAACGAACCCACAACCCTGGCGTTGCAAACACCATGCTCTACCAACTGAGCTACACGGGGCAAGGTCTAGTAGTCCCTAACTAACCTGTGAGGAACCAAACCATGACAAAACAGCCATGCTAGAGGTCAGAGGTCACTAAATCATAGGTCTGACACAACCATGACAAAACAGCCATGCTAGTGGTCAGAGGTCACACAATCATAAGCCTGACACACAGCCATGACAAAACAGCCATGCTAGAGGCCAGAGGTCACACAATCATAGGCCTGACACAACCATGACAAAACAGCCATGCTAGAGGTCAGAGGTCACACAATCATAGGCCTGACAAAACCATGACAAGAAGCCAGGGATCACATCATGAAACAAATAATGCTCTCTATAATAATGAATCAGAATAGAAGACAGGGAAGGAAAAAACATTTTCAGAACGAATACCTGACTGCTGATTAGGCGTAAGACACCTACAAGCTTGTTATTGAACTCAAATATTGATGATATAAACAGTACAAATGACGAGAGGTCACGGTTACTAAACTGAAATGAAAAGCAGAACAAATAGATCAGGTAGGTGCTCTGGGTTTGAATGAAAAAACTCCATGTGAAATATGCATCTTCCATTACATATCTATATCTCTCTCTCTCTTCCTCCACATGATAAATAGCTCCTTCCACAAACCCTTGGTCTGCCCTATGAGTTCTTAGAGGAAAAAAGCTATGATGAATGGATTAATGCCAGAGCCCAAGCAAACACCTCTCCTGGCTGATAAAAAGAGATCTTGCCAATGACAATTTGGGGACACTGGTGACCCGAGGAGTGGTCTATGGGGTATGCCCCCCAGAGAGGCACGGTGATGGAGCCGAATCACCATTAGGGGGAAGATTAAGTGCCCCTTGCTTCCGACACTCACTTCATTATACATGCAAGCCCTCGCCCGGCGCATCTCCCGAAAAGGCACAGTTCCTTTGTTTCTAGTGACTCCCGCCACTTTGATTGCTTATTTATTGGCTGTCTCCGTTGGCAACCCCAGTCTAGAGAAACAAATCCCATTGGCCGCGGTGCCCCTCCTGTCAGGTGAGGAGAGGAAGAGAGGAGAGAAGTGAGAGTTAAATTTTTTATTGCGCAGAATACTTGCGCAGGTGGGAGGGAAATGTTTTTACCTGTCAAATGTTCTGTGTCTCAGGAGGAAGAGGAAGCATAGTCGTGGCATTCCCAAAACTACAGCTGACAAATAGAGAGCCCTCAATATGAATGGCTGTGCTTAGAAACAATGGGTATGAATAAACAACAGCTCCCACACAAATGCTAATAAAAATGATGTCATGGGGGAAGGGGGTTCGGAGGCTAGAGTCATTAGATGAAAAAATCTCCTCTAATAAGCATGCAGCACTATATTAAATGACTGGATAAAATGACCATATTATTACTTTGTCTTGTTAGACTAAACGAAAGTGAAACATATACTGGCATACTGCATTTTAGTCCAATCTGTTCTCAAGCCCCCTTTTAAACCAACCAATCACTACAAATCGGCAGCTGATATTTTCGCCAGATTTTTACAACGTTTTTACAAGCGGTGATCAGAGGAAGGGCGAAAGTCCTCGTCGGACATTTAAGAGCCAAAGTGGTCTTCGTGAGGACTTTCATGGCTCTTTAAGTAAATTCCCAATACATGCCACATGTGTTCCAACATTTCAGGGTAGGAGGACAACCCCCAACACCTCTACAGGGTGTAAAACAGGAACACATTTTATATAGGAGAAAAAGCTGAATAAAGAATCACTTTTAGAGCGGGTTGGGTAAAAGGACAGTGTGAATAATTAATTGCTAATCTAAGTTACTCGGTCGGGTTTCAGTGTACTCCTCATCCTGTTATGAAGATAAACAGAGACTTTTTAATATGTAATGGCAGGAAATGTTTTTTATTCTGACATTTCCAAAGTGAAGAAATCAACAGATATGTCCTCAGGCACCCCTGTGTTCAATGCAGAGCAGAGTGCTTCCACAGTTAAACACAACCTGAGAACTTTTAGAATGGATTAGGCTATTTTGTTCGCTAGCTATAGGTTACTAGGAAATCAATACAGTTTGCATAAGACGGCAATGTAATCCTAACGGCAATGTAATCCTAATGGCAATGTAATCCCAACGGCAATGTAATCCTAACGGCAATGTAATCCTAATGATTCTTAATCCATACTGTACTGTATCCTATCAAAATAAAATCAGAATGGCTACTATATACAGGAGCCATCATGGACCTGAATAGTTTAGTTTTAACAGCCTGATAGTAGGTATCAGAGTACTAAGATAAATGTCTATTTCACACCTCAGAGCTGAAGATAACCACATGGCTGATTAGCTTCCAAACATCCCTCAATGAACAAACGTTACACTAACCGTACCTCTGTCACATATCAATAGATAATCAGCTTTGACATTGAAACCAATAACACTGGACTCACTGTGGGAACTTACGATTCTGTTTTCTCTCAAGAAATTTAGGGCACCAAAAACGGAGTTGTAAAAAGCACCGACGTTATCTTAACCAGATTTATAAACCACATTAGTTGTCTGTAATCCAAACTGAGATGTACTGAGAAGTATGAAGGGTTTTGATAGCACTAAGTGGAAAGTTTGCTGAAGAAGTTATAAGCAGGCCACAAGTTACATATTAGGATTTTTTGGGGGCAACAGCATGGACGTGGAGAGTACTCTAATCTAAATACAGGATGCCATTTTCAGAAAATAAAATTCTATGCAATTCTGCATTAACATTTATGCCCGAAAGCCATCCATTATTAAATATAATTTGAGAGTGATGAGCTGAAAGTGACATTAATGGTGGTAACGAGATTGATATATTTAGACTTAAAACTTAGACACACGTTGTCATGCACACACACACCAAATATTAGGGGGCGCTCTCCACCTGTATTTTGATGCGACTCGCATGCCAAGACATTTTCCTGAAAACCATTAATGGGTGTTACATTATAAAACAATATCCATATTCATGTAGACTGACAATGAATGATGACAATAGAATTACTACTATTAACTAATATATTTCAGATTTTGATTTATGTCACGCTTATAATCAAAAAATCCCAGCATTCACACGTTATGCAAAAAATGTATCCTAATATTATGCCCTGTTGGATTGATTGAATATATTATGACACCAAATCAATATATAAAAAATAAGTAGTTACAATATGGCTATGCTATACATTTCATCACAGTATATCTACTGATCATTCCTAACAGTGGACAAGTGCATCCAAGAAGCATATGTCAAATCAATAAAGGAAAATCTATTTAAAAAGTGTTTGCATGTATAGATTGACATGGTGGATCATCAGCACTATCGATTTCCTGTACTGTGATGTTCATGAGACACTACATTCAATCTAAACTTTGCTCAAGTAACCAATACATTGTTCCCTCTCTCCCTTGTTTGCATACGGCAAAAAAGTGCAAGAGTTGTGGCAAACTGGTGTTTTTATCAAGTTCCCTCATACAATTGAACTGGTGTTTTTATCAAGTTCCCTCATACAATTGAACTGGTATTTTTATCAAGTTCCCTCATACAATTGATAGAGATAAAAGTACAGTAAATTAAGTACAGTAGTTCTGTAAAGTTAAAACAAAGGGCTCTATCCTCTGACTTGGCTGATTTCAATCAATTAAAAATCATGCAGTCATTGTAGGCCCACAAAAGAAGACATCTCCACTC
Source organism: Coregonus lavaretus (assembly GCF_964263955.1). NCBI lineage: Eukaryota > Metazoa > Chordata > Actinopteri > Salmoniformes > Salmonidae > Coregonus > Coregonus lavaretus. The sequence continues at coordinate 38,038,876 of NC_140000.1, read as the reverse complement.
TATAGTCACATGTAATTACCCAAGTCAGCTGCTCCGTGGCGTGTGATCTTTGGCTGACAGGAACATTGACTGAAGACCTTCCCAGAGAAAGGACTCCCCGGTCGGGTCGCCCGGCACGCTAGGCCCTCCTCAACCTCCATAACTACCCCTCCCAGCCCCAACATCTCAATACACCCCCGTCACACCCGGCTTTCAAATACAAAGCTATTGACAAATCAGACCGTCAGTGTGAAAGCTGGTCTCGCCTATCACTCACAATCAAGGATCTATCTATCACTCCTCTGCTTTGTAGGGCAAGAGAAATGACTCCTCGTCGTCTCGGCCCGTGCTAATTTGACACAGCCCACTTGGCTCGCCATAATTGCTCTGTCACTGTCAGTCCTTGGTGGAACCCCCACACTGTACAATTTGGACACAATTACCAGGCGTTTACCGGCATCCATTATACCAGCGGTGTTGCCCGCTCTGCTCCTCACATTGCCACGGCTCATCAAACGTGGATGCGGCCCATTAATGAACATTGTTAGCATTTCTCTTAAACTTCTCTTCTCCTGCCTCTAATAAACAGCCAGTGTTCCATGAAGGATATTTATTGTCTGCTGGGTGGGGGTGGGGTGGGGAGGATCTGCTAGAACAGGAGGAGGGGTAACAATAGATATCAGGTTGGATGGAGAGCGGAACAAAGAGAGAGAAATAGAGAGGCCAAAAAAGAGAGACAAAGAATGCCACAGAAAAAGAAAGTGAAGAAAGCATTACATCCTAAATCTATAGGACATCACAGTAAGCCTAAAGAACACCATTATGACCAAAACTGCATTGGCAGCTATGAATACATCAGTGGCCATCAGAGGTCATTCTTCAGCTGCCTGACACCTGTTTTGTCCTCACTGGCCCAGAGGAGAGGACACCCACCGTGATCTAATGGCGTCCGTGTCCTCTAAAGACCGCTCATTTCCTGCTCTGCCCCCGGGGTGGCGTTGTGTGACACAACAGGGGCCATCTTTAGCGAGGGGGGTCACCATCCATCATTGGCCCGTGGTGCTGCGCTACATTGCTGTTTCCCTATTCCAAGGTAATTATATGCTGATCAGAGGAGTCAGGGGTGTCACCCCGCGGCGGCCACAGGCTGAAACTCAAGCTGAAACACACTTACACGCAGGCCGACACATACACAAAAATACACATGCCCCCCCCCCCCCACCCCACCCCACACACACTTTCCCCACACACAAACTGTGACCATGAGTCATGCGCGTCATCTCCCCTCCCATATCCTCCCTTTTCACAGACCCTCCCCTCCCTCCCTAACAGACAGTATGGGTAAATTAATGAAACCCAATGCAACTGCGCTCGAAGACACAAAATGTCCTCTCATTAGGCTCCTGTCTGCCTGCCATCCCAGGGCCACATCATGAAATATACAGACATACATTTTAGGAAGGGTTCAAATCGGCCACGTTATTTATTTATGGCCAGTTTATAGGGGCTAAGGTCTTATTCTGGGGGAAAAAGAAGACAATTGGGTGAGGAGAGAATGCCATTTGAGGTACTAGAGTTGTATTGGGTTGCAAACCTAGACTTACTGTTAATCAATTTAAACGTATTATGCAAGTAAATTGTTATTCCTTAGCTGGCTATTGCAGGCACCTGTGATGAGGCTTTTCATTTCAGAACGCAGACTGAGACAGACAGACACACTCACCAATACCCGCCGTACAAAAGTAATACTTTCCATGTCTCTGCAGTCCTGATATGTACTAAGTGTTTGGCTGATCACAGAATAAACTCATTAATTTGCTTAATTATTTAGCCCCATCATTTTCCTCGAGTCTTGCTGGGAACTGTCAGTGAAGCAAAGGAAACAACACAACATTCATGTTCTCACTATCACATAATAAACAAACATAAAATACACCAGAGACTGATTACAGGCACTATACCACAGAGAGAGAGAGAGTTTTTTCTCTCCGACAGATGAAATTGTTTCAGCTTGTTTTTGACAGCTACAGCACAGACGTGGGGTGTGTGTGTGGCTATTACTGTGGCGTGCGTCTGGTTGTAATAATTAAAGCCTACCGTACTGCCGACCTGAATAAATTAATACTTCCTGTGTGAGCAGCAATGTGCCACATTCAGACATGCTTTGTTCCTCCTGATTACTTGTTTTGTTTCTTGTACTGTTGTGTATCGTGTGTGTATGTGCATGTATGTACGCACACGTGTGTGTATGTATGTGCATGTATGCGCACATGTGCGTGCGCACTTTGCGTATGCTTGTGTGTGTGAGCGTGATAAAATGATGCGAGTGATAGGGAAAGCTGTCTTTCTCTAATGTTGCACATTTATCTCATGAATATAAATTAAAAGTTTGGCGCCTTTTACTTTTTATTTTTATTCTAATTAGTTGGGAAGGGCCGTGAAGGAGAGAAGGCTTAGAAAGGCATTAGGTTGCAGACAACCCAGGGCAATGCTCTGTGAGACTAGAAGTGGACACAGAGCAAGGCTTTATCATATCACCATAAACATGCAATGTATAATTGTTTTGCATAGAACTGGTTCAAATCACAATTCATATTCCCTATGGCTGTTTTCCAAGCCTTGTCATTCATCCAACATCTCTAATTAATCCTGACTCTCCATTGGCAACACACACACTGACACTGTACTGACAGTACACTCGCCACAAAATAACATAATGGATTATTTGAAATGCAACCTGCCCTCTCTCCTCCTAGTCCCCATTCGCCCCCATAAAACATTTACCCTATCAAGCCATTTACCATTTACTCTCTTCCACCCTCTTGACCCCTTAGTGGTGGGGAACCAGTGCATTTAGCATTAGGCTCTGATGTGGTGATGGTGCTGCTGGTGGTGTGACAGTGCAGGAACTTTTCTGGATAGTAGTGTAATTAGGGAGGAAGCGGTGGCAGGCAGGCGCTAGCTAGCTACCAAGCCAGGGTAAATCCCATTATTTGGCCCTCTTCCCGGAGAGTGAATTGTGTGTCAAGTAGGATGCATGTGGTAACCACTATGAAATTACTGCTGGGAGGGGAGGAGAGGGGAGGCTGAGGGCATGTAATGCACTTCCATTGTGTTGTCGAGTGCATCCAAATAAGCAGGGGTAAATGGAGGAACCACGGTAGGGCAATGGGGCTGGGGGTGGGAGGGATGGGAATCAGTGGGATGCTGTTGGTGGGACCACCTGTAGTTGGGGAGATGCTGTGTGTGTATAGTGCTGGTAGCTCACAAATAATATGACTGCGATGATAGAAAATGTTGAGAAATAGAGTACCACCCACCCACAATCCCTCCGTTTTTTTGTCTGCCATAAAGCTGTAGTCACAGGCTTTTCAAAGGCCTCCACTCTAGTAGCAGTATGACTAGGGTACAGAACTGCAGACTTCGGAAGCAGAGGGAAATACCTCAGGCTTACAGAAAGTCACAGACGAGAGACCGGGACATTAAGAGAAAAAAACAACACTAAAACTGTCAGATGAGGACAAAAAACAGAGTTCCGGAAATCTATTATGAATGAAATAAAATTGAAAGGTAGCGGCAGAATAATAACACAGAAGGAAGAAAAAGGAGAAAGGGAGAAGAGGAGACACATACGAACAGCCTCCAGTACCGCTAGCTGACGCCGTTCATCAACAAAGGCCTCCAGTCAACACTGTTTTTATTTCATGTAACATTTATCATCAGTGCTGTCCGTCAGAGGCAGACGAGGCGCTGATCTAAACCAGACATCAACCTCAGCAGAGCTACAAAACTAGTTGACGGTCTCAGCTCAAGAATGCTAGCTAGCACCCGTGTTATTAGGTCTAGAGAGACAGGCAGACACGATATTGCCAAGATAACTACAAACAGAAATCTCTTTGTAGGAAGAGAAAAAAGAAGTCTTATGCTTTAGATAATTTGGGCCCAATCATACTAGTGTTGTTTAGACTTCTAACACGCACTCGGTAGATGAAGTGTGTCTCCTGCTAATAGCTGGTATAATGACTTGGTTAAGCTGCTTATTTCAGACATAAATAATGCATTTAGGCAGATGCGCTTGACTTTTGTAGAATAATAATCGCACTGTGATTGACACGCTGGTTTGTTGAACCTGGAGTTGTATCTACATGTTCACCTTTGGAAATAGGCCTGTCTTCTTTAATATTGCAATGTTAACATAATTATGAAAACCACCCCTTAAAGCACATCGCCCCTTACATCCATGACAAAATTAGCTTGCTATTTTTGGGTGCCTGGATTTTTTTTAATAGCCAAAGCAAATCCAAGCAGAGCATTGCTGTTCGACTCTCATACATTCCTCATTCACTCAATCAAGTTTCAAAATGTATTCTCCACGTGCACAGGATCCTGATACAACAGGTGTAAAACAATACAGTGAAATTCTTACCTTGAGAGCTCTTTCCAAACAAAACAAAAAACACACTCAAGAACTAAAATGCGAGTCAAAGAAACAAGAGAATGCAAGTATATACAGGTCAGTGCCCGGTTACATAAAATATCTTAAGTGTTTCCCTTAAGGAATAATTTCCCCTTACCTAAGGGAATTGTTTAAACTCTACGGGATCGGTGTCCCGTATACGGGATGGCTGAGCTAACGTGTGCTAATGTGATTAGCATGACTGTTGTAAGTAACAGCAAACTTTCCAGGACATAGACATGTCTTATATGGGCAGAATGCTTAAATTCTTGTAAATCTAACTGCACTGTACAATTTACAGCAGCTACTACAGTGATAAAATACCATGCTATTGTTTGAGGAGAGTGCACAACAACAGAAAACGTATCACGGCAACTGGTTTGATACATTCACCTCTGAAGGTAAATAATGTACTAACATTCAGTAATCTTGCTCTGATTTGTCATCCTAAGGGTCCCAGAGATAAAATGTAGCATAGTTTTGTTTGATCAAATCCATTTTTATATTCAAATGTAGGAACTGGGTTCTACAGTTTGAACCCCTGCTGTCTCTGGCTCCACACCCACCCCGCACGGCCATCTAGATGTGTGAAAGTTAGTGTATAAGCTAATGATCCATCATTTATGACATTCCTGAGAGTGTGTAAACTTACATTTTCTATTACCATATCATTTTTGTATGTTCTCTATAGTTATGTACTTGAAAATGTATCAATTGACCAATTCAGCACATTTGGGCAGACTTGATACAAAATAGTCCAGTATTGCAATGCTTCACTGGATCAATCTGAAACTTTGCACACACACTGCTGCTATGTAGTGACCAAAATCTAAATTGCGCGTAAACTGCAATATTATATTGTGGCCTTTCTCTTGTATTTCAAAGATGATGGAACAAAAAAATAAATAGAAAATGCATGTTTTTTGTTTATATTATATTTTACCAGATCTAATGTGTTATATTCTCCTACATTAATTTCACATTTCCACGAAGCTCAAAGTGTTTCCTTTCAAATGGTATCAAGAATATGCATATCCTTGCTTCAGGTCCTGAGCTACAGGCAGTTAGATTTGGGTATGTCATTTTTGGCGAAAATTTGAAAAAAAGGTCAGATCCTTAAGAGGTTAAGGGCGTTGCATAGAGGCCCTCAAATGTTTTCATTTAGGTAAGGGCATAGTGAAATGCTTACAAGCCCTTAACCAACAATGCAGTTTATTAAAGAAAAAAGAAAAGAAAAAAAGTTAAAGAAAAAATAGATAAGTAAAAAATAAAAGCAAATAACTAAAGAGCAGCAGTAAAATAAAATAACAGTAGGGAGGCTATATACAGGGGTGTACCGGTACAGAGTCAATGTGCGGGGGCACCGGCTAGTCGAAGTAATTGAGGTAATATGTACATGTGGGTAGAGTTAAAGTGACCATGCATAAATAATAAACAGAGTAGCAGCAGCGTAAAAGAGGGGGATGGAGTGGGGTGGGGGGGCAGGGCAAATAGTCTGGGTAGCCATGATTAGCTGTTCAGGAGTCTTATGGCTTGGGGGTAGAAGCTGTTAAGAAGCCTTTTGGACCTAGACTTGGCGCTCCGGTACCGCTTGCCATGCGGTAGCAGAGAGAATAGTCTATGACTAGGGTGGCTGGAGTCTTTGACAATTTTGAGGGCCTTCCTCTGACACCGCCTGGTATAGAGGTCCTGGATGGCAGGAAGCTTGGCCCCAGTGATGTACTGGGCCGTACGCACTACCCTCTGTAGTGCCTTGCGGTCGGAGGCCGAGCAGTTGCCATACCAGGCGGTGATGCAACCAGTCAGGATGCTCTCGATGGGGCAGCTGTAGAACCTTTTGAGGATCTGAGGACCCATGCCAATACTGGAGTGGTTGAGGTGGGTTTATACATAAAAAGTGACTGGTAGTAGGATATACATGTAAACAGGGCTAAAAAGTGACTGGAAGCAGGTAATATACTAATGGTAATAATCAATCAACACTAATCATATAATCATACTAGCTCCTATATAATTACATCTACTGTATGTGACACGGTAATATGATTTTATCCAAAGCGACTTACAGTTAACACATAATGACATACTATGCCTTTGGGAGAGGAGGCGTCCATTTGAGAGCATGGGAATATGGGAATACACATTGCGGCACTTCAGACCTGGAGCCTTCGATGTATTACTATCTTATTTAGTGTTTATTTACAGGTTAACACCCATAATCATACATTTTACATTTACATTTTAGTCATTTAGCAGACGCTCTTATCCAGAGCGACTTACAGTTAGTGAGTGCATACATTATTATTTTATATATATATTTTTTTTCATACTGGCCCCCCGGTGGGAAACGAACCCACAACCCTGGCGTTGCAAACGCCATGCTCTACCAACTGAGCTACATCCCTGCCGGCCATTCCCTCCCCTACCCTGGACGACGCTGGGCCAATTGTGCGCCGCCCCACTCGGGGACGTAAAAGATAAGGTGGCTTTTAACATTAAATGCCACTATCAGACTACACAGAATATCCATGAAACAATGATATGTAAATAGGCATGTAAATATGTCCCTATGCAGCTATATAATAAACACTATTTTCCATCCATGCATGAACAAGACTTAGAGCAGATGAATATCTCCAATACAAAATATTTTTCCACATTCGTTTTTTAAGACCTTGTCTTATGGCAGGGAAATGCATCTCAGTTCACATTTAATCCCCCTTGGTGTTACACTGCTAGGAGAGAGAGAAGAGAGAAACTCATATTACTGCACCCCCTCCCTAGTCCCCGGCTGAAATTAGCACATTGAATAGCTTAGAGGTGGGTACTAATAGCTGGAAGCATGAGGATGGGTCCCATGTATAAATATCCACATCAGTCAGGGACTTTAATGTCTGACCTTGGGCCAAGTCACCCAGCTATTGTCACTGTTCATCATGGGAAGCATGTAGGTAGTACAGTACACACACAGGGGCAATGAGCTAATACACTGTATAGTAGGGATGTGTAGCGTACAGCTAGATCACACACATAGAGAAACATATTGCACTGTAAGTGCTCCAATAAACGGTATGACTATTAGTGAAGAAGTCATTTGATTGTCTGGTAATGTGGTGCGTAGATACCACAAGAGCCTATAAAAGAAAAACGTCTGTGAAAGAATATAGCTTCTGTTATCTTACTACAAAATCGTACACCTGTGTATGTAACTCCGACCTGCGTAGGCAAACTCATGATTCATTTTTGTCAACGTACTGTCTATGAAATTATAAACTGGGTGGTTCGCGTCCAGAGTGCTGATTGTCTGACAGCCGTGGTATATCAGACCGCATACCAAGGGTATGACAAAACATTTATTTTTACTGCTCTAATTACGTTGGTAACCAGTTTATAATAGCAACAAGGCACCTGTGGGGGTTTGTGGTATATGGCCAATATACCACAGCTAAGGGCTGTATACATTTTACATTTTAGTCATTTAGCAGACGCTCTTATCCAGAGCGACTTACAGTTAGTGAGTGCCTACATTTGCATACTGGTACCCCGTGGGAAACGAACCCACAACCCTGTCGTTGTAAGCGCCATGCTCTACCAACTGAGCTACAGTGGACTACAGTGTATCCAGGGGACTACAGCGTATCCAGGCACTTCGCGTTGCGTCGCGCATAAGAACAGCCCTTAGCCGTGGTATATTGGCCATATACCACACCCCCCCGTGCCTTATTGCTTAAATATACAATTGCATTCTCATTCTTTTGAATGAAACTACAAGTATGATGATAAAGTAAAGTAGGCCTTTGTCCTTGTAAACTCTGCATCACTCTAGAAGCATAATAACTTCCTCCTCTCTGTTGCTCCTCTCCTCCTTCTTCTACTTTGTTGTGAGCAAATTGGAAAAAACCCAAGGTAAATTCTGCTGGTATTTGTCAGGGAGTTCTTGCTGGTCCCCAGTGATAATTATTTGATCTTGTTTGCTTCATTATTCATCTTGTGGGACCCTGTTGTGACTTGTGGATAAATGCCATATGAAAGCATTGTGATCTGAGGATGCATCTCCACTTTTATCCCTGCTCCCCAAACAGATCAATTAGTAAAACTAAACAGTAAATTATTAATCAGCTTGCTTTGTGTCCTCGTTCCGTCGCTGGAAAAAAACACTTCATTAGAGTGAAAAACATCTTGTGATTGAGGGAAAGTATAAGCCGAGCTGATGTCACTCTGGCGTCGAAACATAAAAGAAGAGTATAATTATTGAGGGTGTCCATCATGCCAGATAAGTTTATTTTCCTCCAACACCGTCCCCCTAAAATGACGTGCACTCGTAAAATGGGGTCAAGTAGAGTGGTTCAATGTCATTGGCGTCGTGTGTCGCTAGATGGGGGCTTGTGATTAAAATAACACCGGGCTGTTACATGTCACGGAGAGGCAATCAAAATATATTTGCAAAAATATTCAGATCAGTCAAATTTTAATGAGGTGTATGGACTCAAGAGGGTTACCCATCCACCAGAGAACCAACTGGAGGATGGCGGGATGGAGAGACAGCAAGGTACATAAACTTTTTTTCACAAAAAAAAAGAGATCCAGAATTCCGGGGTCCACTCCCTCGGTCTACAGATTGCTCCGCTGTTCTGAGTCGGGAGCAATTTGAATAAATTATTCTGGGGGAGAGAAAAAAAATTACTTGGTGGGTTCATTTTGTGCGAAATTATATTTTCACTGGAAAGGTTAATTTTGAAGGGAGCTTGAATGGCTGGAAACGGTGCAGCTGAGAGAGCCAGGCAGGCAGCCTCGCTCGGTACGGTGTGGAGGAGAGGAGAGAGGAGAGGCGGCAGTTATTAAAAGCGATTGCATTTCCTCCCGGATGTCTCCAGAGAGCAGAATCAGTGGAGATGTTAAACCTTGCTTGACACCCCAGTTGGATAATTGTGGGTGTGGGAGCTAATCAGCGGAAGATGTCTCCTCAATTTAAATCTTGTCAGTTAGTCGAGATTAGGCCCTCCTGTATCGGGCGCCATTAGCTTTGTTGCATGTCAATGTGCGAGTAAAGATGTACGCAAGGTCCGGCTGCAAGGGTAAAAAGGGGTGCTTGACGGTGGATATATAACAGGCAGATTTATTCAAGCTAAAACCCAGTGTGGCATTTTCTGAGGAAACCATAAAAAACCCAGGGAATTTATGCAGCCTTTTGAAATTGCATGTGTTACCACTGACCTAACCAGGCGCCCAGTGGAATAAGAATGCAGTACATAGGGATGTGTTCCAGTTTTTTTTTTAGGTACAAAAGCATTTCAACGTCTTAAAATTCATTAAAAAAAAATTAAAAACAAGGAGAGGGCAACGAGGCAAATAGTCTGACTTGGATTCAACACATACAATCAAAGACTATTACAATTCCACTCATGTTCGGGATAAGTCATAAAATATACAGTACTGTATATATACGCAGGCCTCTTTTTAACTACAGATATTGAATTATAGATCAAATCTGGGGCTAGAGGAAATCATATAGGACCCATGCGTTAACGCCGCCGTAAATAAATGGTTAATCATCTGTGACAGCATGTCAACTCATTAATAAAAAAGGGGTAACATTTTAGCCAGGGTTTGAAAAGAGGGGACTAATTCAAGAATGTGCAGTGAATTTTATAGCTCTTCAGTCTGGCTGGCGTGGGGCATGCCTTTGCATTCCCCCATGGTAAATATTTGTAACAGATTTTCTCCTGCAAGACAAAAGCTCCTTTCACCGAGCCGGTCCCTTAACCTCGGCGCGAACGCGGGGTCAGGCCAAATAAACAAGGCAGTCGTGCCAAGTTCACCGGCCCCAATGATTCCTGGGCTGGGCCCGCCGCATACCAGCTTCTCTCTTCATCACAAGTGGCTGAGTGCTGACAGATGTTTCTGCTAGCTGGGCTAAATGGAAAGGAGACCCCTCCTCTTCTCTCTCTTTCCTTCTCTCTGTATCACTCTCTCTCTCGCTCTCTGTCTCTCCTGTAGCACTGTCTTTCTTTCTCGTCAATGCTGCCGGCAGACACTTGTAAGCCCAGACAGAAGGCATTCTCAGATTTATGGAATATGAACTCCAGTAGACTACAGTGACCAAACAAAGACTACCTGAACAAAACAGCAGTCCAACAGACCGAACAGTCAGAAATACAGTATATAAACTCAAACCAGAATACCTGAACAACAGAGACCCTAATAGTCAGAAGAGTCAAATATACAATAGACGGGTTGGTTGTTTATCAACAAAACCGACACGTGCGCAACTATGGGGCAAAACAGACAGGGTTGTCTTAGATTGTTGACAACATGTAAACTATATTTCATCTCCATTGTTTATTGAAAACATAAATACATATGCACAATGAGCACTTGTTGTCTCTCAAATACATCGTTACAGTTGTTGGTTAGCTAGCTAGCAAATTTTAGCAATATTAGCATAGACGTGACATTAGTCAAAACACCTCAAAACAAGATATGGGATCAATAACAAGATAAAACTAGCTGAAACGAGCCACCTACGATTCCCCACAAGGCAGTTTCTTGTCATTGTTGCTAGCTTTCTGGCCATCCATAATCACAACACACAGACTTCTGCCCCATTGAAGCGTGTGCATCATTTTCGTGACGTTGTCAGCTAACCCATCTCTATCAACTTAGATTTTCTTGAATGACACCAACACCCATATGTGAACACAACACCTTCTCCCTCTGAATAGTAACAGGTTCTCTCGTACAGTCTGAGCTCCTAGCATTGAGGTGTGTAACCTGAGAGCCAGGTTCTAATTATCAGCTCAGAGGAGGGAGGACGATGCTGCGCCAACACAGAGGCCCAGCCAGACCTTCCCTGGCTGGGGTCGGGAACCCCTGTGAACACCCCTCCACCACCATGCGTGGGAAGAAAGTGAGACGTCGACTCATAGCCTAGCCCACCAGACTTTTACCCCACGATTAGAGGCATCAAAGCGGGGCGGCAGAGGCAGCGCTGTGAGGTGTAACAGGTTGTAACGGGTTCACGACCGGGCAGCTGGAGGGCCAGACGGTAAACAGTTGTTGCTGGCTGTTGTCTTGAGCCTCAGACAAAGGCTCAGTGTGGGAAACAACAGCTACAGCTGGGGGGAGCAGAGTGCGACATCGATCCAGAACCGCACGCATTTGACACACCTCTGAGCTCTCCACTGGCGGCCTCGCCTCAGCAGCCAATCCATGGCAGCCAGAAGTAGTAGTGGTGGTATTGTTTGGTTTGTAATGTCTGTATTAATATGTCGTTTTTCTTATTCTGTAAACGTGATTATCATGTGCTCGGATTGGGTCAGAGTTTCTACATTATAATAACCTATACAGTATAAGGGTATCATATAATATTGTACAATATGTATAAGGCTATCAAACCAATTCCGTATTTATATTATAATAATGTTAATGTAAAGAAGGATGTCTCCTCTGAAAAAAAGAAGATTTGTGTTTGTGTTTATATATCAAATCCAAGTCTGTACAGAGGGACACATTAAATATATTAAAATGAAAAAAAGCGGTTGCCATTTTATCTCCTAAGTTCTAACAGTCAGTAAAAACATTAATTATTGATAAGGCTGGCAATTGATTAGTTAATCAGATAATGTAATTGAAAAATGAAAATCATCAGACTTGAGTGAGTGTCTGCTACATTCAAATCCACATGGGGGTAGTGGTGATGGTGGAGGGGGGGGTTTCAGTTCTTTGGGGATCGGCCTACGTAGAATTTCATCATTACCACGCCACACTATAAAAGCAGAGTGGTGATTAAAAGAACTTGATTGATTTGGCTCTCATTGGAATTAGTCATCCCGTTCCGTCACATGACTGTGTGTATGTGTGTGTGAGAGAGAGAGGGAGGACCAGCAGTCGCAGCACGGCCAACTCTGGGAGAGAGCGTGTGTGTGTGTATATGTGTCGTCAAGAGGTGGCCCCACTCCCCCAGTTTTCACTCTCCAGCTGTCTGCACCGCTCTGCACACACTCACACACGTTCACACACACACTCTGCACTGCTCCACACACACACACACACAAGCTCACACACACGCACACACTCCTCCAACCCACACCACAGAAAGAGAGAGCATCAGCACCAGCGGACACAAAAGCTATTGATTTTACTATCCACCACAATTAATTATCATCCTTAGCCAATTTCTGAATTTAGAAATGAGTTCAATACTAATAATGATAGTGGAAGGGTTCTTTAAACTGTAGAGAATTGAGAGAGAGGAAATGGGCTAGAGAGAGAGAGAAAGATGGAGGAAAGGAAGATTTGTGTAGTGTTTGGCTTTGGAAGAAGAGAGGATATGACTTCTTGCCATGGGTGTAATTAAATAAAGATGACACCAATGGTTTTACAGTATAAATTACTACATTTTACTCTCAAATACAATTAATCTTATTTGACTTTCCTCAATGGACAGTTTTTTAGCAACTGACAACTTTTAAATGAAACTATTTAAAATCAACCTACTTTCATGCATCACTCTTCGGCTTTTATTATGCAATTTTCAACATACAGGATTCTACCAAATTCATATGCAGTCTTATATTATGTCATGCGTCATAAAGATATATTGTAGCCAGTTTCACATTCTCCATGCTTTCTGCTAAACACTGTCTTCCATAAAACTAAAACAAGCACATCAATATATTTAACATTCACTTTGATTGGACGAGGAAAAACGATTTATGTCAAATTAACAATAGACGAGCAGAAATACAGCAACTAACCATACTGTAACAATTATATATTTTCTCATATCTCCACACAAACTTCATGGTTATTCAGATAACACCAATAACATTCAAGAAAGCTTGCTATGTGAGTGTGTGTGCATGGCTGTATGTATGTGCCCCTGCATGTGTGTGCACATACATGTGCGTGTCTGCGTATGTGTGTGTGTGCTCACAAGTGTGCATGCATATGTGTGTGAGCGTGTGAGAGAAGGGGGCTAGTCTTATTTCGGTAGCATGCAGGCAGGCACACACAGAGGGGTGATGTGTGTTAATCAGAAGCCCTCTGCCCCTGCCGGGGTGTTAATTCGGGGCCCGTTAAAGAGAGGTGTAGATTAATAGATAAAGGAGGTCCATGGGAGGGTCAGCCTGATACGGACGCACAGTGTTCCGGGTGCTTGTCAGACGCCTGCTCGGATTAAGCTTCGGGTTCCTTCTCCATTGTGGAAGGTGAGAGGTTAACCATTTACCCAGTTCATTGGGCTCTCAATCAGGTTTTCAAGGTGGATGGTGGAATATCTACATAAAGACATAGCATCTGTATGCCCCTCAGGCTTCATTTGTATAGAGCTGAACTGAGGGCAATGCAATGCACTAGCAATATGCTACATGCCATTGGGGATTACAGGGACATACAGTAGGGTGAAAGAAGAAATATCATGTATATGTACATGTGGAAAACTACAGTATATTAATTGGATCATATTTGTAAATGCTGAGATGGCGATGCGTTTGGATAAAATATCTACAGGCTATCTGTGAATTCCTAAACCCTTATATACCACAGGCATAAATCTTAATGTGGGGTGCAATGCTTTCCTTTCTCTTTTCAGGAATCCCTTGGAATAATGATGAAAAGGACGAGAAAATCCCGGGGAGGAGGAAAGACGGGGAAAAAAGAGAGGAAAGGGATAAAATGCCGAACATGAAACTCTGCAAATTTGACTTATAACAAGCAAAATTACACCCTGCTGTCATTTAAAATGTGGCTGCCCTCTATAAAGGTGTCTTTTAGGTGTGTTAATTGAATCCGGCACTATTTTCCAATAATAATCTGTAAAGTTCAGCCATCCATCCCTCACAAGATCCCTGCCGTGTGCCAGAGGAGGACGTATCTATTTCAGTGGCTTAATTTATTTTCATGATTCGCTGATAATGACTGCCATGCAGGCTGTACATCAGAATTAACCTTCATTTCACTGAGGTATATTACGATGACAGTCTCAGACACATTTCACCTACACAAAGGGCATTCTCCCCTTCCCTCTCCCCGCACTTCATAATCATCCTCGGCAAGATGAAGATTGTTTGATAGCCGATTAATTTTCATAGGAAATCAAGTGGCCACAGCTCCCCCCTCCATGCCACCACACCACACAAGCTTGTGCTTAGTGACTTTTCTGGCAATTAGGTATTTTATTTAATATTTTCAATTTATTTCTTTCTAAATTGCATTTTTTACTAACCTCCCCACCCCGTCCTCCCTTTCTTGATATCTCCGCCTTGTAATTTATTTTCGGCGATGGCAACATAACAAAAGTCCTGTAAATTGATCAGGGACATCAAGCGACAGAGAGCGAGAGGAGAGAGAGACGGGGTCCCTCTCTCTAATTTCTATGCAAACCATTAAGTGTCAGATACAAATTCTGCCATTTACTATGGTTTCTGTGAAAATATTTCATTAGGGACGTGACGTCACATTTGAAGCCAGCGCCGGATCATCTCCGTCCTATTTTCTCCCTCATGAGCTCTTTGTTCTTCTAGCCTTTGTAGGATCTTGGCACTAAAAAGGCCATATGCAAATTACAATAATAGATTTAGCTAAGCACCGCAGCAATGGCATGATATCCTATTTAGAGTGAAACCAAAGCAACATTCAATTTATGGTATTAACCCAGGCACATGCAAAGGTTGCCAAAAAAGTGATTAAGAAATTACGGAATTGGTCCTCACTGCATGAAGTTTTTTTCCCACCCTCATTGACATGGCACCTATAATAAGGAAGGCTGATAATTAGAATATTCTAGAGAGCAGAGAGCAGCCAGAGCTCTGTTGGAGCTAAGAGCTGGGGGTGTGCTCTCTCTCGCTCCACTCTCTCAAGGCCTGAACCAAGAGTGCAAACACACCCATTCTGTCTCTATGGTAGGTCATACACCTCTATGGGCTAGAGCATAGACTCACAGCCTGCAGGTATGTGTGTGTGTCTCAGAGACACCGATCCTCAGCCCTGTCTGTGCCAGCAAATAAATATAATCAATCCTCCATTTACATACAAATAGGCTCTCCCCCTCTACCCCTAGTAATCTGCTGCCTTCTTCAGGGAGGAGAGTTATATTCACTCCATACTGCAATTTCATATTTATCCTCAGATGGTCTATTGATAGTTTCTTCTCTCCTCCACTTCATTTTATTATTAGAGGATATTGAAGGCTTGTTGGGGCTGACGAGGCACATATGCTCCGTGATTTCCTGCCGCGAGGACATGATTATCACAACTATTGACATAGTCACTTCTCCCATCACTTATCATTGCTTACCGCCCCGTTTTCTCCTAAGATCTGGCTACATTATCATGCCGTTTAGATAATGTGTGTAAACGGTGGGGGACAGTGCCACCGACGTCCGTGTCACTAATGTGCCTCATTCACTCAGTGTCAAGTTGATGGGCCATGGACCCCTGAGAGCGTGTCAATCCCACTTTGGACAAACACCCTCCATCAAAATGATCAGTAACACTGGGGGCCGCCGCAACATTACTCACACAGAGAGGGGGGGGGGGGGGCAGAGAGCAAGGGAGGGGAGAGAGAGAAACATAGAGAGAGAGACAGACAGACAGAGAGAGAGAGAGATAGAGCCAGAGAGAGAAAGACAGCCCCACATGATGACCTTCATCATGTCTACTGATACAGCACTTGGGAAAAGGAGGGAGAAAGGTCCCATACAGTATCTTTACCCTTTAGGAAATGGCCCTTTTATGCAGAATGGTGATAGCCATCAATAGCGACCTACTGTATTGTCAAGGTCCATCTTCAAAATGCAACTTGTCACTTCATGTAATTAATGTGTCAGAAGCAAGGCGTGATAACACATAAAATCATCCACCATCCGCCTACACTTTGTTGGATGCTTGATCGTGTAATCTTTGTTATGCATTGGATAAAAACATTCAAAGCGATTGCACTATTAACCGTTTCAGTCACCCTTCTCTGGCCTTTTAATCAGGGTTTAATAGCCGTTATTAACTCATTAAGGACCCGTTGGGGAGCTGCTGTGACCTCCAACAAAAGTTAACACTCTGATGCAAGAGTTATTTCCTCATGTTGAATAATTTTAATTGCGACCTATGCAAATTCACTGCTGCTCGTTACCAAACCAGCTGAAATAATTAAGTTGAGTGGCTCAAATTAAAATACAAAGGGGGAGAATATTGCATTAGCCAGTACCCATCCCAAAAAATCGATCCTATTAAAATGTGTTCAGTTGTTTTTGGTGAGCTCAGCAGCCTTGGCAGAATGTGCGTTCTCTGTTTTTTAATGCAAGGCCTCTTTAGGATGTGTGGACTGGCTTTGACAAATAAATAGAAACACATATTTACGTGTCGTACGTAAATATTTTCCAGTCGATGTCTGTCAATAAAACTTGTTAGGCCTCATCGCACGCCTAATTTGTATAGTCAAAAGCGGAAAATAATTTCATCAACATCTAATTCCATCATAAGCGGTAATCGGGAGCTGGAGAGACGAGTGACCGTGTGTGTACGTGCATGTGTTTTGTGAGAGTAACAGTGTGTTTTGTGTGAGTGACAGTATACCATGTGACTGCTGCCAGTGGAGTCTGACAAAGTAATGCAATTAGCTGCGATAAGAAACTGTTAAGATGCTTTTCTTTAGATGTAAACAAAGATGTCATCAGCTTCAGAAATAAAACTGAAGTGAGAGAAATATGTCTGACAGCACTGCATATCTACAAAGACTGACTGTCACAAATAAATGACTATTATTCTCAAGTAAATATTATTTTTTTCCCAGAAAGTGAACAGCTGTTTCCTGTCTTTTGGAGAGTGTGACCATTGTGTTGATGGAACAGAACCAGGAAGTAAGTTAGGATGTTGATAGTTTGTCCTACCATGTGTCTGACTACAATTAATGGATATCAGTTTCGATCATGCCTCTCTACTGTATGTATGGGCTGTGAACAGAGTAAGACAAGCCAACTATAAGTATGTATTTGTTTTATGTTAGAGTACTTAAGTAGGCCTATCACTGTGGAAAGTATTCCAACACAATGACAGGTGTACTATGATAACCAGATATAGAACAGATACAGTACAACTGCTGGTAGCCCCGCAGTTTACAGAGAACATGATGATGAAGAAGTAGTTTGTTAGGACAACACACTGCCCTGCCTGAGTGCTATACCTGAGAGCATCCACGGAAGCAATCTGAATTCCCTTTCCCCTCTCGGCCTCGAGCAAAGTTCGATCTGGGAAAAAAAACTAGCAAATTAACCAAAACTGTCACTCAGGAATTACGATGTGGCTGAATACTGCAAAATATGTTCTTTGAAGTCCTCATTTCAGCAAAATGTATATAAATATAAAAAACGTTATATCTAATTAAAATGATAACTGCATTCTCATTTTTCTAACTCTCCATATCCTCAGGGCCAATTGGGATAGAGTGGGTTTTTTCCCCTTCTGCAGCCTTTCTGTCTCTCTCACTCTCTCCTCCACTGCGGCTCTCTTTCTCCTCCTGAACTGCTCCTACAGCAATATCACATCATTACCATCTCCCCAGCTGAGCTGCAGCCAGCCATTATCATGCAGCATTATTAATCTTCTTGTCTTATCAACTTGCAAATCACAAACCATTGAGCCTTATGGCGTGGTTTTGGGTTGGCCGTTATTCATTTTGTAGGTCTACCTAGCCTCCCGGTCCCCCCCTAAATCACCTGACGATTGTCAGTCTCTTACTTTTGCCCTGGCCCCTGTGGCCCTGTACTGAAGCAGTGGCAGGGATCCACGTCTCTCTCTATCGCTCTCCTTCACTTTCTCTCTCTTTCTATTTTCTCCCTCTCTCCATCCACCCTTGCTTCCTCTTTCTCGCTCGCTCACTCTCCATCCTACCCTTTCTCTCTTTCTCCATCTCTCTCTCTTCATCCTCCCCTCGCTCTCTCTGTCTCTCTCTCCCTTTTTAAAGAGAGGGCCCCTGCTTTTGAAACGAGGAGAAAGGACACATTTCATTAATGAAGAATTAACATCCCACTGCTATGAGTTCACCTCTTTTCCTGACACGTATGTCCACGTCATTCTAGTCATTTTTTCCCCTGCCATTAGTATTCTGGGTGGGATAAAGCAGAGCCAGGCAGAGCAGCAAACAGCCAACAGAACAGAGTCGGGGAAAGTTTCTTTAAAGCGCCAACACTGACCCTGTGATTCTGTTCCTCACTTAAGTTCAACTTTTTTTTACTAAGGCTAAAATATTCAATGTGTTGGAAATGCAGTGTGGCTAATGCTATGCTATTTGAGAAAAATATGTGGGTAAAGAGCATGTGTGTGTGTATTTGAATTTGCATTTCCTTTGAAAACTTTGCATGATAAATTACTTTTTCTCGCCCTCAGCTCATTAAACGCTCTACAACAGGTAGCGACCATTAAATATTAAGCAGAAGACAAACTGTTGTATGTGCACATACCCACATACCGGCCAAGTCTATGTGGACCAAAGTACTAATCCACCATCTCATCTCATTTAACATCAGTTAAAACTGACAAATCTGTTTTAACTTCATTAATTTTTATGTAATCATTAAGAATTATTTACAGTAGAACATGAGAGATCATGATTTCAACATCAAGTTAATAATGGTGAAAAATACTAATTGTCATACAACATTTATGATGCAAAGTAGTCTTTCATTCCGGTAATGTAATTGACAGCCCCTATATGGATTGGAAACTTCAAAAGATAACTTCCTCAACATTTTGGATAAAGAGTAGGCCTAGTTTACTTTTAAAACACACAGCATTAAGGCTTTCACAGTGGATGATATTTTAGAGGAACATTTTCCAGGAATACATGGCCAACATGATCATTCCCAAAGCTTATCTAATCAATTCTGCAGGCTTCATCTGCCTCCTATCAGCCCCTTAGAAGAAATCAGCTCTGTTACACCTCAAGAACACTTATAAATAATGAAAACAGTTTCTTAAAAAGAAAAGACCGCTTAAGGACAAAATGTTGATTATAAAAGTGCCTTTTACCCATGTCTTCATATTTTAGGATTCTCAAGATGCAAGACTCTGGGCAAGGTACTACTAGAACGAGGAACTACATCTGACCAAAAATTAATTTGAGATTTTTCAAAAGTGCTGACGGTATGAAAACAGACAGACAAGTGGTATTTGGATATAGACATTCAGATTCAAGTCTCTCCATGCTACCACTTTGATCTTGTGTGTATCATCTTGTCCTTGAAACTGGTCTGAACTCCGTAGTTTACAGCAGGCAGCACACTGTGGTCGACTATTAATCCAATATTAAAGTCATCCATCTTTGAAGGGGCAATCTGCGATTGCTACATCCATTTTTTGACTTCTAAATTAATTATATATGCCCACTGAAGAATATAACTTATAAATGCCTCATCGGCTTAGTTCAACTGTCGTTGCTTATCAGAACCCAAAATATAAGCTTGTTTCGCTCCATTGTCTATAAAGAATGCAACCGCAAATAAACTTTAATTTTGATATCATGGATGGTCAGTCCTTGCATCCATAGCGCTGTCTATGAATTTGAGAGTGGTTCCATTTCTCCAGCCCCTTCCCTCAGCTGTTTACCGACAGTGGCAGGGTTGACACTTCATTATTGGTTGAACTGCTGCTTTAAACAAAGTTTCAAAAGAGTCCAGCCAAACTCAGGAGGTATAAGATAATCTCCAGATGACTAGTCATTTATAACATATAGGGATGTGTACCTGTGTACGTGTGTGTGTGTGTGTGTGTGTGTGTGTGTGTGTGTGTGTGTCTGTGGACGCAGTACCTCCGTTGTGAGTAAATGGAGAGAGTTAAAACACTGAGACAAAGCCGAAAAGACCTTTACATGTTTAACAGCATGTGTCCTATTTTGTCATGCTATTGCTATGCAGAGGCAGTACCAGAGGGACAAGGCAGACTTTTTATGCCTGTCTATAAATTAGAGCGCTTGTGGGTTGATGAGCAGTGAAGGGGAATCGTGCCTGAATCCAGGGTGAAGCTGCTATGAAGGGAAGGGAGAGGTGACGGAGACAGGCAGCTGAGGCCCTAAAAAGTACAAAACTATTGTGGCCAGAGGACAGACGGACACACACAAATGCAGGCATGCACACGGAGACGCATGCACACACACACACTGAACTCCCTAAACACATGGACCCCCTCACACACACTCAAATCCTGATGATGGCTATCCTCTATCCTGTACGGCTCTTCCAGATAGAAGCAGCCGCTGGGTTTCTCTCCACACACTAGGAGACAGAGGTCTTTGCCTTACATTGCCAGCAGGCTCGGGTTCTACGCTCCTCTCCTCTCGTTTCCTTCGGTGAGGATTTACATTCTGCTCCTGGCAGGTCGACCGACAAATTGACCAGGAAGCTGCGGGAGACAGGCTGGAGGCTTTGGCTGAGCTGAGGGGGGAAGAACTGCTCAGAGAACAGCCTCCCTCAGTGGAGCCACTGCTCAGTGCCGAGGGTTCCAGGGGGAGGGCTAAGGGAGTCAGAGCAGCGGACGAAAGGCTGGCAGGCAGGCAGACTGCATACGGACCTTCCCAGGGACCTGGTGGGGCTCAGAGGCCAGTGTCCCCCCAGCGGCAGCCTGCAGGCCAGAAGCCCGGGGCTATCGCTCCACAAATCAACCCCATTTTCCAATCAAACATGGGAACCAACCAGGGAACCAGGCCCACAGAGTTGCTTATAACAGTGAATAATTTACCACACAGAAAGGTCGTCACACCAAACTGACAGATTTCTCTCTTTGAAAAAACATCTCCAGGCCCCATTGGCCCGGTCGGTCTGTCTCCAATCCTCAAAAGTACATCTCAATCTTTAATGCACTGATAAAGAGAAATGCAGGGGGAAAAGATTGAGCAAATGGAAAGAAAGAGCATTGATGTAACATTTGTAGATTTTTACATTTAGGTTTATTAAAGGGGAACTGCACCCGCTGATTTGGCCTCGTATTTTGGCTTGCTCCTCAAGAAATGCTGGCGGCCATGACAGAAGCCAAATGTGACTTGGCATGGGGGTGTGGTTTGATGTGCGTGTTTCTTGGGTGTGTCCTTGCCACCACCAAGACACACCCATCTGTCAGAACCTTGACCGCAGTGGTTTCCCCCCACTCAATCACAACAAACAAACCTCCTGCAGGTTGAGTTGAATAACAACAGGCAGATGTATGCTGAGATGACGGAGGAAGCTTTGAATTGGTCAGTAGATATAATAATATATAATATAAACCATTTAGCAGACGCTTTTATCCAAAGCAACTTACAGTCATGTATGCATACATTTTATGTATGGGTGGTCCCGGGAATCAAACCCACTACCCTGGCATTATAAGCACCATGCTCTACCAACTGAGATACAAAGGACAGAGTAATATGAGATGTGATTGCTGAATGTACAGTGAGGGAAAAAAGTTTTTGATCCCCTGCTGATTTTGTACGTTTGCCCACTGACAAAGAAATGATCAGTCTATAATTGTAATGGTAGGTTTATTTGAATAGTGAGAGACAGAATAACAACAAAAAAATCCAGAAAAACGCATGTCAAAAATGTTATAAATTGATTTGCATTTTAATGAGGGAAATAAGTATTTGACCCCCTCTCAATCAGAAAGATTTCTGGCTCCCAGGTGTCTTTTATACAGGTAACGAGCTCAGATTAGGAGCACACTCTTAAAGGGAGTGCTCCTAATCTCAGTTTGCTACCTGTATAAAAGACACCTGTCCACAGAAGCAATCAATCAATCAGATTCCAAACTCTCCACCATGGCCAAGACCAAAGAGCTCTCCAAGGATGTCAGGGACAAGATTATAGACCTACACAAGGCTGGAATGGGCTACAAGACCATCGCCAAGCAGCTTGGTGAGAAGGTGACAACAGTTGGTGCGATTATTCGCAAATGGAAGAAACACAAAATAACTGTCAATCTCCCTCGGCCTTGGGCTCCATGCAAGATCTCACCTCGTGGAGTTGCAATGATCATGAGAACGGTGAGGAATCAGCCCAGAAATACACGGGAGGATCTTGTCCAATGATCTCAAGGCAGCTGGGACCATAGTCACCAAGAAAACAATTGGTAACACACTACGCCGTGAAGGACTGAAATCCTGCAGCGCCCGCAAGGTCCCCCTGCTCAAGAAAGCACATATACAGGCCCATCTGAAGTTTGCCAATGAACATCTGAATGATTCAGAGGAGAACTGGGTGAAAGTGTTGTGGTCAGATGAGACCAAAATCGAGCTCTTTGGCATCAACTCAACTCGCCGTGTTTGGAGGAGGAGGAATGCTGCCTATGACCCCAAGAACACCATCCCCACCGTCAAACATGGAGGTGGAAACATTATGCTTTGGGGGTGTTTTTCTGCTAAGGGGACAGGACAACTTCACCGCATCAAAGGGACGATGGACGGGGCCATGTACCGTCAAATCCTGGGTGAGAACCTCTTTCCCTCAGCCAGGGCATTGAAAATGGGCCGTGGATGGGTATTCCAGCATGACAATGACCCAAAACAAACGGCCAAGGCAACAAAGGAGTGGCTCAAGAAGAAGAACATTAAGGTCCTGGAGTGGCCTAGCCAGTCTCCAGACCTTAATCCCATAGAAAATCTGTGGAGGGAGCTGAAGGTTCGAGTTGCCAAACGTCAGCCTCAAAACCTTAATGACTTGGAGAAGATCTGCAAAGAGGAGTGGAACAAAATCCCTCCTGAGATGTGTGCAAACCTGGTGGACAACTACAAGAAACGTCTGACCTCTGTGATTGCCAACAAGGGTTTTGCCACCAAGTACTAAGTAATGTTTTGCAGAGGTGTCAAATACTTATTTCCCTCATTAAAATGCAAATCAATTTATAAAATGTTTGACATGCGTTGTTCTGGATTTTTTTGTTGTTATTCTGTCTCTCACTGTTCAAATAAACCTACCATTAAAATTATAGACTGATCATGTCTTTGTCAGTGGGCAAACGTACAAAATCAGCAGGGGATCAAATACTTGTTTCCCTCACTGTATGTAGACATTCTAAACGAAGTGTTTTGATAACTTTCAAATGTAGTAATAGGTCCATGTAGAATAAACAACCCTTTACATAATACCGTAGAAGCAGTGTTCTGCTAATATAACAATGTGCACCTTTCATTGTCATTCCCAGCCCCATTCAGATACTATGCCTATTGGCATTTTGTCTGGTGGTAATGGGGCTACCTTGGCAAACATGTCAGAGTGGTCATAACTTCCTGTGTGTTGTCCCGTATACAACAGGAGTTCCCTCATCCTGGTGCAGAATACACAGGGTTTCTCCCTCCCCATATTGACTGATACCATAATAAAAATAAAAAGTTCACTCTAGTAAAATTGTAATGCAGAGTGCCAGGTCTCTCTCAATATAGAGACATCAGTATCAAGCCCGTCAGTCAATCTAGACTTCATCATGTCATTTTGCAAGTCTCCATGTGCTGGTTCCATACATGTTTCTGTGAACACATACACATTCACTGTTCTATTACCAACGGCAGTTAGGATAGGTAATATCTGAAACACAAACAGGTACTATGTTGAAGTTTGAAAAGGTAAGACAAAACCTACCCAATTATACTCTCCCCATCAAACGACAGAGGCTGGAGTATGGCAAAAACATATCCAGTCCTCTCCATCTGTAGAAATAGGCAGAATTGAGGCAGAGTTAACCAGTGACGCATGGAATGAAAAGGGTGTTGCAAATACTGGACATTTCTGCTGTACTGCATTATTAGTAATCACCTTCAGTCCCACATTGTTGATGTGTCGAGTGCCAGGTCTCTCTCCATTCAGAGACGTCAGTATCAAGCCTGTCATTCGGTCAGGACTCTATCACATAATTTTGCAAGTCTCCAAGTGCTGGCTCGATAGATGCATCTGTGAACACATACACATTCACTGTTCTATTACCAGTGGCAGTTAGGATAGGTGATTTCTGACAAACAAACATACAGTGCATTCGGAAAGTATTCAGACCCCTTGACCTTTTCCACATTTTGTTATGTTACCGCCTTATTCTAAATATTATTTATTTTTTTATCCAAAAAAAAATCCTCAATCTACATGACAAAGCAAAAACAGGTTATAATTTTCTGCTAATTAATACAAATACAAAAACTGAAATATCACATTTACATAAGTATTCAGACCCTTTACTCAGTACTTTGTTGAAGCACCTTTGGCAGCGATTACAGCCTCGAGTCTTCTTGGGTATGACACTACAAGCTTGGCACACCTGTTTTTGGGGAGTTTCTCCCATTCTTCTCTGCAGATCCTCTCAAGCTCTGTCAGGTTGGATGGGGAGCATTGCTGCACAGCTATTTTCAGGTCTCTCCAGAGATGTTCGATCAGGTTCAAGTCCGGGCTCTGGCTGGGCCACTCAAGGACATTCAGAGACTTGTCCCGAAGCCACTCCTGCGTTGTCTTGGCTGTGTGCTTAGGGTCGTTGTCCTATTGAAAGGTGAACCTTCTCTCCCAGTCTGAGGTCCTGAGCTCTCTGGGGCAGGTTTTCATCAAGGATCTCTCTGTACATTGCTCCATTCATCTTTGCCTCGATCCTGACTAGTCTCCCAGTCTCTGCCGCTGAAAAACATCCCCACAGCATGATGCTGCCACCATGCTTCACCATAGGGATGGTGCCAGGTTTCCTCCAGACGTGACGCTTGGCATTCAGGCCAAAGAGTTCAATGTTGGTTTCATCAGACCAGAGAATCTTGTTTCTCATGGTCTGAAAGTCTTTAGGTGCCCTTTGGCAAACTCCAAGCGGGCTGCCATGTGCCTTTTACTGAGGAGTGGCTTCATTCTGGCCACTCTAAATAAAGGCCTGATTTATGGAGTGCTGCAGAGATGGTTGTCCTTCTGGAAGGTTCTCCCATCTCCACAGAGGAACTCTAGAGCTCTGTCAGAGTGACCATCGGGTTCTTGATCACCTCCCTGACCAAGGCCCTTCTTCCCCCGATTGCTCAGTTTGGCCGGGCGGCCAGCCCTAGGAAGAGTCTTGGTGGTTCCAAACTTCTTCCATTTAAGAATGATGGAGGCCACTGTGTTGTTGGGGACCTTCAATGCTGCAGAAATTTTTTTGGTACCCTTCCCCAGATCTGTGCCTCGACACAATCCTGTCTCTGGGCTTTACGGACAATTATTTCGACATAGCAAAGGGTCTGAATACTTATGTAAATATGGTATTTCTGTTTTTTAAACCTGTATTCACTTTGTCATTATGGGGTATTGTGTGTAGATTGGTGAGATGTTATTGAATTTAATCCATTTTATAATAAGGCTGTAACGTAACAAAATGTGGAAAAAGAAAAGTGGTCTGAATACTTTCCTTAGGCACTGTACACTATGTTGAAGTTTGAACAGGTCAGACTAAACCTACCTAATTCTGATCTCCCCATCGACGACCATTGGTGAGCAGGCAAGAGGTGTTCTGACTGTAGTTCCAGATTTGATTAGATTCAGGCCGGTGATGCTGTTACGATTTGCTGCTCCTAGTTCACTGAATTAGTCAGACTCAGACATGAGATAATGTCACAGGGTTGGTTATGTTTCCACTTGACACTGCAGAAATATGTATTCAATGTTTATGCATTCCAATTGGTTGATTGAATTTACATATCAATAAGTTGTTATGCCATTAGTCATGCTTGCAGATAGGGGGAGATCGCATACGTAAATTCTTACCAGTCTGATATTGACATGGAAGCGGTAGGTCATGTTCTAAAATATTGTATTCTATATTCATATTTACAATGTGTACGAGTTCACTATGTACATGGCCTGGTGTGTGTGTGTGTGTGTGTGTGTGTGTTTGTGTGTGTGTATGTATGTACAGTACCAGTCAAAAGTTTGGACACACCTACTCATTCAAGGGTTTTTCTTTATTTTTACTATTTCCTACATTGTAGAATAATAGTGAAGACATATGAAATAACAAACTATGAAATAACACATATGGAATCATGTAGTAACCAAAAAAGTGTTAAACAAATCAAAATCTATTTTATATTCAAATAGCCACCCTTTGCCTTGATGACAGCTTTGCACACTCTTGGCATTCTCTCAACCAGCTTCACCTGGAATGCTTTTCCAACAGTCTTGAAGGAGTTCCCACATATGCTGAGCACTTGTTGGCTGCTTTTCCTTCACTCTGCCATCCGACTCATCCCAAACCATCTAAATTGGGTTGAGGTCGGGGGATTGTGGAGGCCAGGTCATCTGATGCAGCACTCCATCACTCTCCTTCTTGGTAAAATAGCTCTTACACAGCCTGGAGGTGTGTTGGGTCATTATCCTGTTGAAAAACAAATGATAGTCCCACTAAGCCCAAACCAGATGGGATAGATAGCGTATCGCTGCAGAATACTGTGGTAGCCATGCTGGTTAAGTGTGCCTTGAATTATAAATAAATCAACGACAGTGTCACCAGCAAAGCACCCCCACTCCATAACACCACCTCCTCCATGCTTTACGGTGGGAACTACACATGCGGAGATCATCCGTTCACCCACACCGCGTCTCACAAAGACACGGCGGTTGGAACCAAAAATCTCAAATTTAGCCTCCAGACCAAAGGACACATTTCCACTGGTCTTATGTCTCTTCTTCTTATTGGTGTCCTTTAGTAGTGGTTTCTTTGCAGCAATTTGACCATGAAGGCCTGATTCACACAGTCCCCTCTGAACAGTTGATGTTGAGATGTGTATGTGCCTTGATCTCTGTGAAGCATTTATTTGGGCTGCAATTTCTGAGGCTGGTAACTCTAATGAACTTATCCTCTGCAGCAGAGGTAACTCGGTCTTCCATTCCTTTGGCGGTCCTCATGAGAGCCCGTTTCATCATAGCGCTTGTTGGTTTTTGCGACTGCACATATAGGGCTTTTCAGTCTGCTGTCCTTTGAACGTGTTGGGGGGCGATGAAACAACGGCGCCCCATTCAATGAAGGGAAGCGAAGTGGGCAGAGGGGCAACTTGCACGTGCAGCTTGGCAATAAGGGGGCATGATTTATTGACATGATTGTATTCCAAACCCAATCTTCATTTACTCGTTGTGACGCACTGAGGTTCCAAATTCAGTTTTCGACAAGACTGACTTTATGAACAAATTTATGCTATTTGCACTTTGTAGTCAATTTTGACACTAGAATAAATGTTTATGACTCATATATTATCGATGCCACATAGGCCGTTTTCAAAGGGATTAGTTACTTTTTAGGGGCAGTTGCTCTTTAAAGATTAAGAATTTAAGAACTGTGCTGGTCTGAAGCCCTATGCTATGTCCAGGCACTGGCTAATTAAGTTTGATCTAAACTGCAATGTTGAAACCAGCAGTAATTGCGCTTACTGAGATTTTAAAGCTCTAACTCATGCTGTATTTATTACCCTCTTCCTTCAAAAAGAGTTGGGCGTGAGAAAATCAGAAGTAGTTAGACGTAGTTATGCCCACTAAAGTGGGCCTAAAACTTGAAACCTCAAACCTGAAAAGTGTCATCTCCACCGACTCCCAGTGCTGAGCAATGAGCCTTGTTTTTTTGTCTGTCTGTCCCAGGCATCTTGAACAATTAGACGGTGCAATCAGCATCCATCAACCCTGGTCAAAGAGCCAGAGAGAGAGCAAGGCTCCCACTGTTACAGGTCAAATGGCCAATTGATGCCATCTCTTGCGAGCGTGGGACATGCAGGGTAAAACAATTATCAGGACCAGCTTGTCCATGGTGTACTGCAGCATTATCGTAGCATAGCCACCATGCAGTACCCAGCTCTGCTCTCCCAGGTAGGGCCGTGCTGACTGGTTGAGAGACAGGGAGCAGAGAGAGAGAGGCCTGGGGAAAGGAGAGGGGGGAGACTGGAGAGGAGGGCGGAAAGAAGGAAGAGGGACTGAGACGAGAGAGGGAACGGTGAGCCTCCTCCTGTGACAGTGTTCCGCTGTGTTGTCGCCTGTGTGGTGGGGGACTTGTTTCCTCCGACGTTTGTCGCCGCTCCGCTCTGTACCCACTGCCCTCTCCCCTCTTCCTTAATGAGTGTGGATGCCCGACTGCCTCGGCTGCCTCAGCACCTGCCGTGGGTGGCGAGGGGTTAATCCTCGGTGGGTCTCTTCCTCTCCCTGACGCCCCTGGGCAGGCTGCGGAGGAGCAGGCAGGAAGAGCTGACAGCAGCAGTAGCAGCGGCGGAGAGGAGAGGGTGACAGGAGGCACAGATACCCTCGGGTTCCCCCCGTAGCACGCTAGAATGAGTTGTTTCAGACGCTGCTGGATGCCTGACAACCGGCCTTCATAAATTACAAAATGAAGATTGATAATCGCTTCTCGGCCCCACCTCCTCCTCCACGTGTGTGTACACACAAAGTACGCCCGCACACCTACAAGTACACACACAAAAGGAAGATTTATGTGAAAATAACTGTCATTTGCAGCATGCTTGTTTGTTGTCAGGCTCCAGGTAGCTGCTCTACTCCCTTCTTCATGTTCTGCCAATTAAAAAAAGAGGTCAACAGGCTGAGAGGAGTGTGAAGAAGAAGTGTGTATTACAGGCTGTAACGCCTGGGCGAGGGCCGGGGTGAAGAGG
Organism: Coregonus lavaretus; assembly: GCF_964263955.1. Taxonomy (NCBI): domain Eukaryota; kingdom Metazoa; phylum Chordata; class Actinopteri; order Salmoniformes; family Salmonidae; genus Coregonus; species Coregonus lavaretus. The sequence continues at coordinate 38,009,849 of NC_140000.1, read as the reverse complement.
AAAACCCATACATGTTTTATTTATCTGGAGGAAAAACAACTCCTGAGGAGGCTTCTCTCGCTTGTGCTCAGAGAGAGAGAAGCACTTTGAAGCACCGTGGGGGCCGTGGGCCATGGGGAAGGACCATGGGTGGGGTGGTTATTATGCGACAGAGTGCTGAGGCCTACACAGCACTCCATTTTGAACTCTTTGGCTCCCAAATGAAGGGAAGGGAAGCAGTGCTACCTAGACGGCACAATGAAGGTCAAACACAAGTTAGCTGGAACTTTCAAGAGAGGTCACAACTTTGTATGAACAAAACTGGAGAGAAGGACTCTTACACAGAGACAGGGATAATTTCAAAAAACAAACTCAATACAGTCTCCCTTACTCTCCTCTGCTCTCGCTATAAGTGTCTCCATTATGTTGTGATTACATTGCTCCTATCCTGGTTACTGTGTCTGTGAGGAGTTGGTGAGAACTGTATGAAATATCATACTGACTGCCCTGTTATGCCATATGAAAAAGGCAGAGAATCACAAAAGCCAGCAAATGAAATCAGAACCGGCTAAAAGACAGAGATGGCGTATGAATGTAGCCCTTCCAACCCTCCCAAAAGGAATTCAGTGGGGAATAAATAAAGAACATTTAACCTCTCTCGTTTTCCTCGTTGCCTCTGGCTGTGTTAAATTCAGGGCACTTCACGAGAGATTGATGCTCCTCTATCTGATGCATTACGAATGTCTGCAGGGATCCGGCACCACCCGCCCTCCTAAAACCGCCCAGCATCAGCATAACGGGCTGCCGAAGCAGCGGCGGCCAGCAACACACTCCACTCGGGGAAGTTTATCGACTCAGAACATCCTTTTTATTTTTTGAGAGCGATAACCTTGGCTTGTAAGTTGCTTACTCAACAGACCTTATTACGGGGTTGGGGGGGGGGGCTGTTACTGTCGCTTCTACTGAAAGGTCAGCAGCGCTGTTAGCTGCCACTCCCCATTTCATTATGATCACGCCATTATCATAAGCTGATTCACAAATTGGCATTGGGGCAGAGGGTGGGGGGTATCAGCGGGGATGACCGTAGGGTAGGAGGGGGGTGATGGGGTGCAGACAACAAACCTCCTCGCTCAGAGCAGAACGAGACTCGTCCGTCTCCCCTCCCCTCCTCGTCATGGGCTGCACCGGTAAATTGGCAGCAATCCAAAGAGAGACAGAGCGAGGGAGAGAGAGCGACCCCTTACATGCAGACACACTAGGATGTCTCCAGGGCCTGTCAGAGAGGAGAGGAGGGGTGGGGCACAGCGCCAACGAACAGGGAGAGAGAGAGTAAAGTCAAATAAAGCTGACTGATACTTTCTCCTTCAGACGGTCTAAAATGCCAGACATGATGTAAATCATGGTCCCATGACCGTCCATCCTGGCTCGTTGTCAGTTTCTTGCAGGCCGTCTCCTGTCTTCGCTGGGTGATTTGGACAATTGTCTGAAAGTGAGAGAGAATCCAAGATTGATGTTTATTCAAAAGTGTCCCCGCTTCAATAGCCTGATGGCCAACATATTTCAGCACCGGAACCCATCACCATCAAAAGGGACACTTTCAAGCATTAGTTTCCCTGTACTGAACAATAAATAATTGAATATGCTATAGGGGTGATATGAGCGGAAGAAAGGTGTATAAGAGATATGTCCCCATTTATCTTAACACCTATCTAAAGCGTCACCTTGGACATTTTAGAGATGGGCCTGGGTTCAAGAAACTAATGGTTCAACATGTCTTTATATTCTTTTTCACCATTCAAGTATTAGTACTGTGCACATTTGATTTTCACACAATCCTTTTTAATGTGCCATAAAGGGCACTCATTCAGACCATATGCGGTGTGCGTGTGTGTGTGACAGTTATGACGGGGTAACAAATGTGCAGGAAGCGTTCTGGCGCAAAATCAGTGCAGCTGAAACAGCATCCAGGTGCTACAGTACACATTGGCTGCGCTGAATGAGCTTACCCCCATAACAAGAGCTGGCCTGAGACCACGCAACGAGAGATGCAATGTAAATGCAAGCTAAATTACGACTATTATTAACACTATTAAACTAGCACGGTCTCGAGCAGAACCGAGGACTGGAGAGCGATGGATGGAGGGAACAAAAAAAGGAGGGGGATACTGTACCCAAACAGAGTGAAAGAAAGAAAACAGCTAAAAGATCCATTTCATTTGGCTCTGGTCCCAGTGTATAGTGTAAATCAGCCATAGATGGTGTATAGTATATGTCCCTGCTCTGACCTGCCCGAGTATATTGACTTAACCCAGTCGTCAAGGCTATGCGGCACTATGTATATTTCCACAGGTGAGCAGTTAAAATGTTCCTAAAGCTAGGAGCCTGTCTGAGATGAATTACCTCCGGCCCTGTCGCCTCTCCAAAACATCCCCCTCAAACTTAAATCAGGCGCCTGTCAGAAACAGAGAGCGCTAGCTCCCAGAAGACGCTCAACATCGGAAATAACGGCAAGTTTAAATAATTTTCAAAAACAGCAGGCCAATACATTTCCGCAAGCTGAGGTTAATTTAGTAAGGGGAAACCACGGTGCAATTACCCTGTCCGATTCCTCTCTCCTCCGTTCCTCCTCTGCCTCCGTGCCCCGAGGGCGCCGGTCTCTGAAATGTCACACAGAGGAATTATTTTTCACCTGAAGAATGCAGCTCTGAAAAACAGGCTTATCTGGACAGGCCTCAGCTAATAACACACAGCAGCACCCGTCACTGAATATTAGTTCATTAGCTAACTCTTAGTCATTTTTTTTCTTTCTTAATTCCGATCAAAATAGGAAAAGCCAAATTATTACTTTAGTTCTTTAGACAAAGTTGGCACTGAAAGAGATACAAAAGAGAGAGAGAGAGAGAGAGAGAGAGAGAGAGAGAGAGAGAGAGACTGTTCAGTGATTATATTAGACTGGCAGTTTGGTCTGACGTCAGTCAATTAGCTTGACTAAATGAAGTCTAAAAGTAATAACGCTCGTTCAGTTCAGTAATTAGTGAGGCTCATGTTTATCCAGGGCTCCAAAATTACTCCCACCCCATTACACGTATTTTGGTGTCCTTAATATGACATGATGTGAGATGCATAACAGTCACACACAGGCTCTAGTTAGTGACACACTGACTGCTCTCCTGTCACTCTACCCCCACCCCAGCCCGCCCACCGACCTAAGCTCACCTCCCATCATGCAGTTCTGTTTTGCGAGTGCCTGGATGGAGGGAGCTGCTATCTACAGTGACGCTCTACCATGTCTCTAATTACGACGATATCTTAATCTAGTCAAATCAGCCAGATCCCAATCAGATTTCCCCAGGCCCTGACGGGCTCCCACCGCCCAGGAAGAGAAGACTCTGAGCTGAGCTTCGATCCCATTTCCTTTTTTAATCAAAGTCTGACTCAAGCTGTTCCTGTATGAAGGGAGAAACGATCATGCTGTGTCTTTTTGGAAACCAATGACCAAAACTATGTTGCCCAAACACACATGCCGGCATCCACCAACAATTGGGTTCTGGTCTGCGTTGATGTGTGTGGGAAGTTGCTAATTCAAACGCGGCACAGTGTGGGCCTCTGGGAAAGTTTTGCCGTTTTACCCCCATTAGACAGTGGTCTATAGTTGTAGTATTTCGTTTTGGTTTAGAGCAAGTTTCTAACTCATTAGCTAGTAGAATTGCAGTGCAGCGCTATAGGAGGTCACACAGAGTTCCCCACACAGCACAACAAATAATGAAAATAAGAGGTTTACAGTAATTTCATAACCCTCTCCGCTGTACCAAGAGGCCAGCATTTCATCACTACACTAAATCAGTACAGTATGCTAATCTTAGCTGAAATAAACATGTTTCCTCCGCATTCCATTCATTTCAATGTTGCTGTTTTATAAAAACCTAATCGAGAGCCAAGCTCATTTGCACATCAGAGGTCTGAGTTAGCAATCTCTCCAGGCCTCTTGCTTATTCCCCATCACTTCCTTGCCGATCCCAGCTAAATACTAACAAACCCAAACGGCAGGAGTCCAAAGACCTCGCATTAGAATTTATAAACAGTTTAAAGAGATAAGCAACACATTTACCATAAACACCATACATTTTTTAAATATTCATAACAACTCCCCTCTGATGTGGTAAATGGTAGCTGTAAATGTTAAATGTTGTTTTGAATATCTTGTTAGCTAATTGATTGTGACTCGTTCGTTAAGGGAGATGCACACAAGCGAGATGCGGACGGTTTCTGCAGTTTTTTTTTTCCTTGCTAGAGAAAACTGCATGCAGCAGGGTTTTCATCAACTAGTCAAATAAACTATTTGATCAGCCCTCTGAGAACTCAAAGCTGCTAACATAAGATATTGCAGAATGTGACATTTTGTATAGTTTGTTTTCTCTGGATGGAAATTCATATTGGAGACAAATACCTCACACTACAGTAAGTCTTGATCAACTTGGCAAGCAGAGGGGTATACTAAAGCAAATTCAATGAGTTAGCCAGCTAACTTTGATAAACAACCAGAACTAACTATTGACTTTACGCTTCATTAAGAAAGCTTAGATCTGTGTTTTTAATTGCTGAGTCAATTAGACCAGAATATTTATTGAAGTTATTTTAGAATATTTAGGCAAGTTAGCTGGCTTAGCGAGTCCCTATTCGTGTTCGCTGATGTGAAGTCTGTTTGCTGAAAAAAACATGCGTTACTTAGAAATTAAAGCCTAGCATCGACTGGACACAAAGGAGAGTAAAATCAAAACATGATGAATATGTACCAAATCAATTACTAGCTGCTAACATAACCCACTGGCCTAATGAGGTATGCACAGTTCAAAGGACATAATGTATGAGCGGGACCCAGGGAACAAGGGTGAGACTCTCGCTCTCTCGCAGTGTTAACGTATACGAAGCAGGCCCTCTCATTCTTTCTCCCTCCCTCCCTCTCCCTCCCTCTCATTGATTTGGTTCTGAGAGCGTGGAGAGCACAGCATCCTGAAGGGGCCTTATGAAGTGCACATTGTAGTGAGTCTCCTGTAACAAATCACCTCCATAGCGCTCAAACAGAGAACCCATGATCAAACCGCCACATCTCCACACACACAGGCAGAGCCATGCAAAGGAGTGGGAGGTGAAATAACGAGGGGGAAGAGAGGGAGATGAGAAGGAATAATGGAGTGAGTGGGCATACACTCTGGCTCTGGCATGGTGGGGGGAACACAAATCATCTGCTGTAAAATAAAAATCCATATGAAGAAAACAAGGCAAATACTGACACAAAGGTATGGATGTAAGCTAGCAACACATCTGATTCCAGGTCTGTGTTGGTGTGTGTGTGTGTGTGTGTGTGTGTGTGTGTGTGTTTTGTGCTGTGCGTGTAAAAAGCCCAAGCTCCATCACATCTCAATGCCTCCACAAGGGAAACACTCTGCACACACATTACATTGCACAGGTGTTGTAATAAATAAAAAACTGCCCTAAAATGTAAAGACTCCCCTCAATGTCCTCCACCTCTCTCCCTCCCATGTGTGTGTTCATTAATAGATTACAACAGCTGTGGCTACAATACATTGAGAGGAGAGGGTGCTGCTGTAGCAAAAATCACAGACTGGCTCTAAATGCCGACACACACACACACAACCCATACACAGACACACACATGGGGGGTATCACTAAGCATCTGCATGGAAGGAGCATGTCCTAGAGATGAGGGATGACAGCAGCTGTACAGTAGCAGGCCCAGTGAGCCAAGCCTGTGTGGGCATGCTGCTCTTCAGAGGCCTGGGGTAGGGAGGAAATCCACAGACCTGACAGACCCGACAGACCTGACAGACAGACAGACAGACAGAGCGAGAGAGCGAGATAGAGAGAACCTTAGGGATAACCAGAAAGAGAGAGGGAGCTACAGAGGGAGAGAAGAAAAGGAAGAGGATGCAGAACAGTGGTGCAGAGGACATCCAAAGAGAGAGATGGAGAAAGAGAGAGAAAGAGAATGAGAGAGAAAGAGACAGAAAAAGAAAGTGGCAAGAGGGGGCCTACTACTGTATATCTGTAGAGACAGAGCCTCTCAGAGCCTCCCAGACTCCCTCAGCCTGGATGCAGTCTCCCTGTCTCTCTTCGGTCACCTGAACTGCCACATTATGATAATGCAATAAACGCAGCAGAAAAGCAAATCCCAATACTTGTAATTTCCTTTCCCGCAAGGACTTCATGTAAATGCTTGTGTCCGTCGCCATAGGGGGGAGAGAACAGGCGGCGCTGCCACACTGAGATAATAGCAAACGTGTTCGCAGGGGATGCTATTTTTACGATCACGCTACCGAAATCCGATCCTTCAGCACATTTCTTCAGGAGTAGACACAGGTTATCTTTTTTTTTTTTTTCATGTACCCATTTCAATTAATATTCAGTGGAGAGTGAAAGTACAGAAATCAATTTATCATGCTCCGGAATCAAAGTTGTGCTGTTTCTTTGATAATGGTATAACAGACGTTTACATACTGTGGAGATCAATGTGATCCTTGTCCCAGACTGTCTTGTCTGTTTTCCCTGCTTCCCATCATCTCACAGCACAGAATATACACTCTCTCATTCCATGTCAGTCCTTTGACATCCAGTGTGTGTGTGTGTGTGTGTGTTTGTCCGTGATGTGAGTGCACTACACTTGTTATTCCCCAGGTTGTGATGTGACTCCAGACTTGTGCCTCTGTGTTTACAGCTCTGTGGGCTGGTTTCCTCCTCAGGATGAACACTGACAATGATGATGAATAAGTGAAGTGTCTCTCTCTCTCTCTCCCCCACTCTCTCTCTCTGTGGCCCGATGCTTTCTTTTCTTTATCCCGACTGTTCCCCAGTCTCTCCTCTGGCAGGAGGACATACAGGCTTCCTGGAATGGGAATGCTCTCGGAGGGGTCTAGGGACAAACACATGGATAGAGGGAAAAACACCTCTTTATCCCAGACTTCAGTGGGAATATGCAGGGTGGGGAGGCAAGGAGGCTAGGGAGGAGTGTGTGTGTGTGTGTGTGTGTGTGTCTGAGGGGAAATGACACACTCCGAGAGAAAAGGGAATGCATTAAACAGAGTTCTCTCCTGTGGCAACACACACACACACACACACACACACACAGCCTTTCTCTCCTCTCACAAAGGACACCTTTATTAACCCTTACCCTACTAATTAAAGAGCTCCAACACTACAGCAAATATTGTAGTGTACAAATAGTGTACACTAACTAAATGGCATTTATTTATCTCTCGACTAGAGACATCTCCTCTGTAAATACCTAGTTAAAGTGGGTTATAGGCCCAGCAAAGACATCGTTATATACCAGTCATTTAGGGTTAATGCCCAGCCTGACAAAAAGCACATTAGTAATTTCTTCCCCTGCTGATATGTGTTTCGGGTAAAGGCCATAAACTAGCTCCTTTCAACATGTTTTGGCGCTGGGAAAGATCCTTGTTTGTCTTGCTTACTGGGGCTGTTGTGGAATGCAAACAGGAGGACGTGGTTCGGTTTTAATTCAGTCTCGTATTATGCAACATCAAGTGCCTCCTCCCCTCAATTAAAACTGACGATCACATTAGGCCTTAAATCTTTAACACAGCCGGCTGAAAGGAACCATGACTGGCTAATAGTGTGTAATGCCTTTTGTCTGTGTGGGGGGAAATCCGTATCGTCAGTAAAAACAATGCATCAATTAAGCAATTAGCCAGAGCGCTGCAAACGAACAGAACAAACTGGGCAGCTATCCAAGCCCTCCCTCCTCCATCCCCAATAAGACAGGCAGGCACCATGCCAAGGGGCTTGTAGCTTTCATTATGAAACATCACAGAGCAGAGGGTTGCCTTTCATTCTGCCAGAGTGGAGGCATTTGTCTGCCAGCCAGAGGAGAGTAGGCGAGTGGAGGAGAGGATATGTTTTGTTCCAGCAGATGTTGATGCTGTTAGCGGGGTGGAGGGGTAGAGAAGGCTACATGGCTCGGTCAAGGCCTGGTGCTTGGTTGGTGGGAAACTATGGGTGGGTGTGGGGGCGGGGGGGGGACGGGGGTACACAACAAAGCAATGTGCCATGGCCCTCTTCACTCGAACACAGATTAATTAAGCCATCAAAGCAGGCCTGCAGTGGCAGCTGGAGCTTAATTGTGGTAATTGGGGTTAATAACGTGCTATTACACACTGATCACAAGTATTGTTTCATGGAGGCGGGTAAATTGAGCTGGGTTAAATATGGGCGGGGGTGGAGGGGTAGGGGGTAAGAGGGTTGGGGTAATGCCAAGTTTGTTTCAGTTTCTTTTCCCACATAATGTTTGTTGTCCTTGATACCCACGGCTGGAGAGTGAGCGAGAGGCTGGTAAAACATGGCGGTTGCTGCCCAATTATCAATACATGAATCTATGATTGGATTGATCAAGCATTCAATAAATCAATACATTTAATCAATCAAATGTAACACCTGATCATAAGCATTGTCGATACATCACTGTCGTTAGCACAGGACAGAACTATTAAGGTCACTCAGTCCTTCCAACCATACATACAGTCTACATCCCTCCTGGCCTAACAGAACAGTACAATGGCACCATTTCAATAGGAAGTCATCAGTCCTTCAAAGCAGTGATAGTTTAGACGTGTCCTGGGTCCAACCTCAGTAACATCTTCTTAAAACGGAGAACGACGGTGAAAGATGGTGAAACAGGAAATCAATGTGACGAGGCTAGCTCTCTGATTAATGAATAGATTTCACGTCTGGCTAGCCTCAGTGACGAGCCTCTAATGTCTTTATATCAGCCGTGGCTATATCACTCTCTCTCTCTTTCTCTCTCTCTCTCTCTCTCTTTCTCTCTCTCTCTCTCTTTCTCTCTCTCTCTCACACACACACACAGGATGTCAGAGGCTATATCTGACAGACTGGAAATAGAGGAGCAACATCACAAGACTGAAAATGGACAGAAAAAAACTGTCCGTAGCAGTTATTAGTTGTAACGTTGTACAGAAATACTGATATGCTAAGTATGAAGCCCATTCTCTGATACAGGCTGTGACAGTTTTCTCTTCCACTCCAATTCCATAGCAATTACACAGCTCTTATAGAACCACTATTAGCCTGTCTTTAGCCCATACATTTGTCCTGCTCACTCCAACTGGCTACTGGCTGCAGAGAGCACTTCTCCTGTTTAAAGTGCAGAATTATCCTTTGCACTAGATTAAAATGATGTGGTTGCTGTTACGGCTTTCACTTTTGTTTTACCCTTTTAAACACTAACTTAAACCAGGGGTCGCTTGATGTACAGTGTATTAAATTAGTGGTTTAAGTATGATAGAAAGCATAGAACACAGGCACTTACAGGATGTGAAAGAATCCCTCTAACTCTCAGCCAGACAAGTGTATACGCTTGCCTCTGATGAATAAGACCTATCTGACTTCAACACATTTACAAGTCCTGTCTACATCCGTTTGGACTTGAATGTGAACACGATGTGAATGAACAGAGTGCTTGAACAGTCGGTGCTAACCTGGCAAAGCTCTGCAGTGTGTGTGCAGTATTTGTGTGTGTGTGTGTGTGTGTATATATATACTGTATATCTCTCTGTGTGTGAGTTAGCTTCAGCCCTGCAGGCTCTCCCCAGCTCTGAGTGGTATAGTTTTGGCAGACAGACAGACAGTGAGGGAGAACAGAGCTAGGTGGGGCAGGGATCAGCAGTGACTCCAGGCATTCAGCCACATCTGACTTTGATTAATTGGCAAGCCGCTCCTCTGTCTCTCCACCCAACACCCTGACAGAAAGGTAGAGCCCAGACGCACTAGGATGCACTGTGAGCCTTCAGCAGGAAAAGACACACTGCACACACACACTCATATAAACACACACACACACACAGTCCTTTTCTCACTCACTACATCAATGCAGAATCGTCCAAGCTGGTGAGAGTTGTAGAATCTCTGCTTAAATGATTTAAAACAGGAGTGTGTCTCTCTCCCTCACTCTCGAAATGCACAGATCATCCCCCATGGTTCTCCTTAAATTAGTCAAAAGGGCAGTTTCTGGTTAAAGGAGTTTTTTTTATGCAAATTTTTTGCCACCCTGGCTCCTGATGTCTTATCAGTTACAATGCTCACCTATGCACTTTTTCCTTTGACTTACTGTACAGTATATCCTCCTTACGTCTGCAGAATGCACTCCAGGACATCTATTCTGTCTGTCTGCTCAGTGTGTGCGTACATATATTTTGTCTGTCTGCTGAGTGTAGCCCTCTACAGCACTACATCTCTCTGAATATCAGTACAAACCTGACAAACGGAGCTGCTCAAATGATTTCTCTGTCTTTAAAAACTTCAACAGGCAAGCGTTTTAAAATCATTAGCTACAACATACCTTCTTTGTTTTCTAATAAAAGTGTTTATGATAAAGAGGATCTCTTTAACGGTCTCCAAGAGAGAAAAGAGTGTCCCACTGTTTCATCTACAAACGTATCTGCTTATATTTCCATTGGGACAGAGTTGTTGAATTGCATAGCGCATCATAGTTCATGTTTCTCCCTTCCATGGGCAGAGACAGTAGTGTGATAGACCTTTGGAAGCCTTTGGAGAGAAACATTTATTGGTCCTGAACGCTGTAATATGGATTTAGCACAGATGCTCTTATTAATCCCACTACATGAGTGCACTACATAGGCAATAGGGTGCCATAGTGCACTATAAAAGGAATAGGGTGCCATTTTGGAAAAGCCAAGGACTAAACAGCAACACGGCAGCGCTAATTCTCCATACCTGGCTTGCTATGTGGTACAGTAATTGCACTTGTAGCCATCAGAGCCAATACCATGATTACATTTATGATCTCAAGTATGTTGCATTGTTGTTGCCTGATGGAAGGTTCTTAAGGCTATTTACTGTACCTGGCTGTCGGAGCAGGAGGCGTAATTATGTTGCATGTACTGAACAACAGCTGACAGCATTTCATTTTTAAATGTAACGGGAGAGAGAGAGAGAGAGAGAGAGGGGGGGGGGGGGGGGGGAGGGGGGGGTGAAACAGCATTACAGTAAATAGATGTCATTTCACATGTCTCCAGAATTGCCTGACTTTTGTGTGTGAATGGACCCCCCCCCCCCAATCTCTCCTACAGAAGGCTAATAAAGACAATAAAGTATGGTTGAAGTAGCCTGAACATGGAGCTCCAAGCTCACATCATCAGTTCCAGCAACACAACACAGTGGCCTCCCATCTCCTCTTCTCTCTCTCTCTCCCCTCAACGCCGGTGGGAGTCAGATGATGTCTAATAGACCCTACAGGGACCCAGCACCACTTACCACTTCTGAAGCACCCACCAAGCAGCCAGGTCCCGTCTGCTGTCACAATGGAGCGGAGGGCCATGCTACTGTTTGATACTCTCTCTCTCTCTTTCTTTCCAACAGCTTCATTGAGAGGAATGGAAAAGGGAACACTCGATGCTACTACCTTCTAAAGCAGCTTCTGGCCCTCTTTGATCCGTGGCAGTGTTGAACATGCTCCCTTCTTTTGTAAGCCGCTCAGAGACAACTGATGTACAGATAACAGCCTGGGTGCTACTGGGTGTATTTCCTTATGCACTGGTGTAAAAGAAAAACCTTATTGGCTGTAATGGTGTTTCATGATCCGATTCCCCACAATGGGAGCCAGCTATTGCCTCTTGTGGTTTGTAATCCACAGGCTAATATCAATACCACTAACTCATGTACTGTCTAAGGGGGTAAAATGCGCATACGTTTTACGTTTTACTTTTCGAATAGAAAGAATCGGTTTCAGAACAATAGATAGTGAATCTCTTACTGTGACCTACTCCAGATAGATTGGCCATGTATAACAGAAACTGACCTTTAAAAATACAATATGCTAATAAATAGCTGTGGCGAGAGCCAGGCACTCCATACAAATGGACCAGCGGGAAACGCCTGGCGTTTTAATCAGGTGGAGTTATTTTTTAAAAAGGGCCCTCGGCCACATAATTGATCCCTAAAGGTAAGTCCCACACAGGAACCTGGGGACACCGCTCTCTATTACTATAAAGAACTACACTACCCTTTGTTTTGGGCTCTGGGAGGAAGGGGATTTAAATATACAGTATATTCTAGTCATATAAAGGCCACAAATGGTAAGCATTTTAATGATATAACTGTTTTGATGTCCTATTCCTACTGAATATGTAATAGGAACGGTGTGTGTTTTGCCCCCCTCCAGTGACAAAGCATAGGCAAACAGTGGGGTTCAGTTGAAAAGGGTACGATAATAAAGTCAACGAATCAGTGTTATTAATGATATACTGGAATAAATACTGCGACTTAACTTTAAAGTCAAAAAGTGCCCTCCTCGGCTAAAAAGTGCTGCTTATGCTGCAGCCATTTGCCTGAGGTAAGTGGCTCCAGTTCCTTCCCTGTTTGACTCCCATCAGCATTACTGTCTGTCACCACACACACACACACACACACAAACACACAAATACACAAACACACACATTACCAGAACCACACACACACAGCTTCAGACCTCCTCAGCATCTTGACTGGATCTTCTCTACGCCAGTTTGTTGGTTCAGAGTCAAAATAGTATTTTCAATTTCTTGGAACTCAATGTGATGAGGGGAGTATTCCTAAAACAATTAGTCTACCTCTCTGCTTTCAAGTGTCGCCATTGATCTGGTGATAAACAAGAGATTTATGAGTATATCGACCCTATTGGGGTTTCTGTGGCCTACAAGAGTACAAGTGCCGGAGTACAATCAGTGAGACTTCTCTCTCTGCAACCACAATGTAAACACATGGGCTTTGGCAGGAGAAAACACACTCTCAGGGCGGCTACCTGCGGTTAGCTGTGATTATAGGTCACAGATACTGTCAGAGCCACTTTACCACAAGAAACATCCTAAGACTTCCACGTTTCAGATACAACCAACTCTACTGGGACTATTTCTGGCATTGGTGCTTGTTTTCTCTATGCTCTGGTGGTAAAAGGAGCAGTAAAAGGAGCTCTAGCTAAATGTGCAGTTTCATGTAACCGAGAGTTATCCCTGGAAAATGAATCCAGTAATTACATTACCGAGTTAGGTGGTGCTATAGAGATTATCTTAGACCAGCTGGGTAAACATATGACACACAGCACAAACATGTGCTTAATGTGAAATATTACACTGATTAAATCATGACCCACCGATTCATTCCCCGCAAATACAGCATAAACATTGAAAAAAATTAAGAAATCAAAAACATTTGCCAAGGTACAGCTATGGCAACGGAGTAGAAACTCTGTTCCAAATAAGCAAGTGAGGTTTTTGGAAAAAATGTAAGAAGATATACATTTTAGGCTGACTTCTACATGACGGTACAGGGAAGGGAGAACTCTGGGGCTGAAAATTCATGAAAAGTGTTTAAGGCTGGGGCATGAAATGGCATAGTAAACTGTAGATTCCGGACTCACAATACAATGTTTCTTTAATCTTCAAGAAAAGGAGTGACAACATATCGTAGTTAAAACATTGCACATTTAATTGTCAGATTCAAAATCCAAGGACAGTTCCTTTGTTTCCACTACGTATCCAGTATGCACCGTGCCTCCAAAATATCCCATAAAATCCTATCGCGCCACTTAATTGTTCAATATGAAGCCAAAGCATCTGAGGTTATTCCAATCTCTTTCTCCGACGAATATGTGCAATTGTCCTCTTTCCCCATTCTAATGTAATGCCATCTGCGCCGCGACGCGATTGGCTCGGTGTTGCCATTGCTGCCAACCGGGGTCAGCGCCACCATCAAGCGCTGTAATTGAGTAGTTAGTGGCAATTTTCTCCCTTAATTTCCATCTGCGAAAATCCGGTGCCTGGCATGGAAAATAGCACATTACACCAAGCAGCGATTGTGGTGAAGTGTAATAACATCGTTTCCACAGTTTGAAAACTTCCCCCGAACAAATTAGGATCATTGCTATACATGTCATATCAACCCAACCCCCACCCCCCCACCAAACACATGAACTGGGGTGCTACAGAGGGAGACAGCGGAGACGTACCCATAAAGAATGGGAGATGTTCCATTAACATACAGATAATTACCTTCCTCCAACACGCCAGCCCTCCCTTCAACACTATAATCCCGTGACAAAGCCTTTGAGGCGGCGTATCACAAACACCATGTTGACACCAAGGACAGGCTTAAAGACGGCGGCCATTTTCTTTCTGCATATTTATCATGACACTCGTATCAAAGAAAGTTTGATTCATGAGTGTGTAATAAATAACCAATGCCGTTCCGTGTGTGTTTTCTGACAGAAAAGGCCAGGGTGGAGTTGTAAACTAATGGTCCAATAGGTTTGAGCAGGTGTGCACGTTGCGACTTGATACGTTTCTCTGGCAGATTTATGCAGATCATAAAGCGACATCGGGGACAAAGAAGAGTGGAAATATGAGTCTGACTTCTAATGGTTAGGTTATCACACAGAGGGTTTTATTCACTGTGACGCATGCACGCACACACACGCACACACACGCACAAGCACACACACAAACAGGAATGCATTAACACGCAGGCACGCATGTACATATGCATATTCACACACACACACACACACAAAGGTCACATATTAAAGTTTGGCCATGTGGAAAATTAACACTTTATTCCAAGCCTAATGATCTTCCTAAGGAATGTACAACATGAATGTTTTCCCCAAAAATTTATTTAGAATAATACATTAAGCACCGTCGACTTGAGACATGATTTCCCTGTAACATAAATTTGATTCTATAACGTTTCATAAAGGAAAGAATCCTCTCTTCCTTGCTCGTTTAATTTGTTTTGTTTTTAAATTTAATTACTCTGATACACTACATCAAAAGAGAAATAATAATAGCTGTAATTTAATCGATTCACACAAGTCTTTTTCATAAACTCCTGCCTCTCTGCTTAACGCAATAGGCAGCCCTGGCCTTTCATTCATTATTTATAATGCTCTGATGATGTGGTAATGACAATGCCATTGTTTTTTTTACACTTAGAGAGCCTGTGAATCAGAGAGGCTTTTTACAGGCACACCGGGCTGGCGGATTATCAAGGGCAAACAAAAGATAATTAACAACAGGCAGGATCTGGGACAGCCCAACCTGCTCTGTGCTCTGGCAGGAGGCCCCCTAGTCTCAGGGTTCACTTAACGCATGCAGGTCCTTTCAGCACACAGACGCTGCCGCAGCCTTTGCAACGACTCAAACAGCATAATTAGTGAGATCTCCTGTTAGGAAAGGGAATGCAATTTATTTTCCCTTCTCTCCTCCTCCTCCCTCCCTCCACCTTCTCCTCTCTTTTCTTTTTGAATAGATATTAATACTTTGAATTTTGCCGTGAGAGGGCCTCAGGTCGGCATTGTTTAAAGCCAGGTTGTAAATGAGGATAAAAGAAAGATGGATGATAATGTGGTGAATTGATAATAAGATACTGAATTGCTATACGTTATGCTGTGGACTTACTCTTGGATTCTGGTCAATGAGAGTACCCAAATATCATCCTTACATTTAATTAAATGGATAACGTGGACGAGAAAACAACATTACTTATACATGGTTTCCAAGAGTCTGAGCTCTTGAGGCAGGAAGAAAGATACCCAAGTACCCCATCCCTGTCTCCCTGTCCTCTGGTGAGCTCAATGTCAGAGGAGACCAATCTCAACCCACGTCACACCACCTAAAACTGCCTGTCTAACAGTACAACTCACTCATAAAGCACTGCACCGATAATTGTGTGAATGTCTACAGTGTGTGTATGTGTGTGCGTGCATGCGTGTCTGAACGTATGTGTGTATTCGTCACGGAGTATAGTATGTGCATGTATAAGTAAATCTAGCAATCTGAAGCAAACCCCTTAAAAGTATTTTCAAAAACACACGCGTGTCTGTACGGGAGGCGACCTCAAGGAAAAAGCAAACAATGCTGGAACTGTGCTTTTAAAGACAATGCTTTGAGTATAGACACCATGGTAACGAAATGGGCACCGAAGGACCTGTAACCGTCTTCCTTCACTGGCTCAGCCAGCACCAAAGAGAGAGAGAACCTTCAGTTTTCAGTCTGACTACTTAGAGTGAAGGCAAGGCATGGATTTTTATTAAGGAGTAGGGACAGCATTCATTTTTAAAACCTCCTCAATAAAATATCATACAGTCGTTCCATATTCCTCAGTATTATAATGATATGAATATTTAAATGTAAATGCATTCCGAGCACGGGTTTCTTCTTCAGTAAGGCATCAGATCTCATTTTCTACTTAAGCTCTTCAGTCATGTTTATGCATATCCACATGCATGATACATATTTCTTTTTAAAGCCTCCTAATGCAACCCTGATAATTTTGCTTGACTTTAATGGGCTGTGACTTCATTGGTGAGCTTCTCTCTTTAAGACAAAAATAAGGAAAATATGATCAAATATCTCTTTCATGTGAAATGCAGGGAATGTTTCTTGAAACTTCTCCCTCTCTTCTGTTGCTTAGACGGAGTAAATACATAAAAAACAGAAAACCCACATTATATTTCTAGTTATGAGGCATTGTGTAATTGGGATAATGTGATTGATACAGTATCTTTCAAAATGAAAATTATAATGCAACGAAATACAAAGACGATGGTAGTAAAATTTTAATTGAATGGATAACATACTAATGAATGAAAAATCACACCTTGAAAACAGATTTTGTACATTATATTCTAACTTGAAAATTACAAGACAAATAGTCATTGAGAATATTGTGCATCTCATTATCAGTGTTCTATATGCCAGGGCCCTTGTATGGTTCTGATGGACCCAAGCAACTTCCACCTCTCTGAAAACCAAAGGTATTTTCTAAAGTTCATGACAAGATGTTGTCATTTCACTTACAGATTTATGAAAACTGAGCAGATATGGTTGAGTATTCTGACATATTGCTCAATTTGACTGGGGATATGATTAAAGAAGGAAACAAACAGTCAATAGAATCAAATCCATTTCTTAATCTATGGAACTGATTTGCCACAATGAGGTGAACGCTGCCAATACGGTAAATACGGTAAACATGTTTGATCCAACAGCAATTGGTAAATTGTTGATAGAAGATCATCAAATGATTACAACAAAAATATTTAGGTTGAAATCAACTTCATGAATCAAATGTATCAATCAAACATATCAGCAGTTGTCACAAAATGCTTTACAGATACCCAGCCTAAAACCCCAAAGAGAAATCAATGCAGAGGCAAAAGTACAGTGAAATCAATGTCTCTACCAAACAACACGTGGTATAGGGAGGTTAATTAATACCAAACTACAGGATCAGATATACTGGAAAACAACAAATACTGTAACTCAACTTCTTGAAAAAAAAAATATATGCTTAAGATATTGTCTTTAGACTCTGCAATCTCCTGTGATATAAAGTAATGGACCCCTTGGTGTCCTACTTGTTGAGAGGAGATTGTAGTGACGCAGTCAGGAGAAGGAGGGAGTAGCCTGCCTGTCTGGTGTCACCATTGGTGTGAGGAGGGAAGACAGAGGTACAGGAGGGTGAGATTAATGGAACCTCCTCCTCTGGCCTCAGTCATTGTCACACATGACTCAGACACAGAAGAGAAGAGCCAAAATGGCAGAATGAATAAGAGAATACATTTCTAAGAATTCTCATCTTTTTTTAACCCTCATTTCGTACAATGGAGCTTTTATTTTCCAAATCTACAACCTGCAATGGGAAATGAGAGAAAATGATGAAAAATGAACAACAACTGTACATAGGAAATGGTAAATACAGTAAATACCACTCTCCTCAATTGCTAAGCAGGTGCAAACGTGCTCCAGGCTTTGAAAAGCTTTCAATACAAGGCTAAAGGGACAGAAAAGAGGGAATCGATTTCAATCCTCTTGATACTGTGACCCTGATGCCCTGAGAGGAAGTGAGGCGGAGAGGAGGAAGAGGAGAGGAGGAAGAGAGGAGGAGGCGGAGGGCCCTGCCAGTGTGCGTTCCTTGGCCTCCCTCTGCTTTGATGCCGGGGGGAGGTCGGCAGGGCTGGAGGGGCGGAGGTCTGGAGCACAGAGAGGGGTGAGAACATGGTCCTCCTCAAATGGCGAAAACATGGTCCTCCTCAAACAAATAGAGAGATGGGGGCGCTAGGTAGGTAGGTAGGTAGGGGCACTTGGCATTTCCAGTGGCTGACCGGCCAGCTTGTTTGTGGGCTCTAATGAGCACTCGGACTCCATTAATGAGCGGAACTGAATCCATTATCATCATCATTTCAAAAGGAGGCCCGGCTGCTAAACAGCTCCCTGCATTAGCAGGAGTTTCCCTTGTTGTTCCATTTGATCAGTGATGGTGGCAGGGGGTTCACCACACCCCTGTCTGCTACAGTCTGATTGCTACAGCACAGGTACACAAGCTGATACACACACGTACGCAGTTGCATCATACAGTACATGTACACACACATACATGTACACACACACTGATTGGCCTCCCCACTTCCTTTTCCATTCAGCTGGAAAAATTAGTGACTGAAAATTAGTCTGAGAAGTTATGACCCTGCGAAGAGAAGCCGTGATGTGAGCTAACAGTTTGGTTACATGCTGTAGCGAGGTTTGAAAAGGGATCAAGCGAACAGATGAAAAAAAAAACATACATTTTTCAAAAATAAACACTGGGAACCACTGGATGAAAGGAGAGATCCTCCAATTCCATCTCTCTACCACCTTTTCAAGGGACATCACATCAAAGGACCAATTAGCGTGTGTGTGAAATTGGGCGTTGTGGCTGCAGCAGTTGTGTAAGGTCCTGTCAGAGCCGGGGCCAGCCAGCTCACTGAGCAGCTGTCTGCAGTGTGAAGCCCTGCCTGCACCCCTACCTCCCCTCTGCTGCCTGGTGACAGGGCCCCTCCTGAACCTGCCTGGCCCCTGAATGTGTGCCATTCTCGATCTCCCCCTCTCTCTTTTTGTTCTCTCCTCACTCCCTCTATCTCTCCTTTTCTCCCCTCTCCCTCTCTTTCCCCTCTCTCTCTCCCCCCACCTCTCTCTCGCTCTCGTTCCGTTCCCTCCTCACTCCTTCTCCCCCTTTCTCCCCACCTCTCTCTCGATCAGTCCGTTAAAGGATTTTAATTAGGCCTCGACTGCACAGCGCCACACAGCGCTTTTGTATCTCCTGAATGGTACAAGGGCTGTGAATCTGAACCAGTTCACTGATGTGAGGGAGGGAGGGAAAAGGACCTCTTTTCTCTTTCTCCTTCGCTCTTTATTTTGATATGTGCTACTCCACACCCATTCGGTCTCTTCTTTCATTGTGCCCTATCTATCTCCTTCTGTGGTTGTGGAATTATTGAAATGTTAACGTGTCCGTGTTGCCTTTGATATTTAAGACAAAGGGTACAGCTCAGCAGACTACACAGCCGATCTGCTCAAACTGTAAAAAACGATATTTCATCTCACTCTTTGTCATGCTCCGGCAATAATTTTTTCCTGTGTATATTTCTAAATCGCTATTTCATCTTTCATCTTGCTCTGCCCTTTCCTCCACTGTAATGACATCCAGTACTACGTTTGACTAAAGAACGGACAATAAGTAATGAATGAATGTTTTCGATTCACTGCCCACATTGTGGATTCTCCCATAGATTTGGTTGCGAAACCAATCATAATAGTCTCCATACCATTTAAATTATCCATATTTTATGCATATAGTACAAGGGAAACAAAATATACCGTCAATGAATGAAGTCTTATTAAACAGTTATAGTCAATATTCACACAAGGAATTATACATGGCACAAATCTATACAGTACACCATGACAACCTAATGAGCAACGTAAACTGACAAACATGATAACAGTGAATTAAATATCTGTAGGTTCTGATACTGTATATCTGGTATTATTACACAAGCTGCTGAGTGTCACCCTGAGGAACACACTGATACCAGGGATGGCACCAAGCCAGCAGGGTCCAGCCCACCCTCTCTCTCATCCTTCACTCTCCTCTCTCCATCTCCCTCCTATTCCCCTCCCTCCCTCCCTCCCTCCCTCTGGTATCTTTCCAGTGCAGTGGCCGTCGTTTACCAGTCTATCCCAAATTAGCTGGGCAGGTCTTATCCTCTTCATCACGCCATCACACCGTTCAAGGCGCCGTGCGGCCAGGCAGGCGCCGTTTCCTTTGGCTCTCTACTGACGGTCCTATCTGACAGCGTTTTACATCTCCCCTGCTCTGCCTACCCCTCCACTTCACCGCCAGACAAAGAAATTAATACCCCTAGTGACTGTGTTTTAATTAAGCAATTTCATGCAAATTACACATTTTAGATTGTCAAATAATATACTGCGCAAAATTGTGAGCAGGCTGATCTGATATGCATGGAGTGTTATTCTTCCAGGCGCTGTGCATACAAGGAAAATGAACAAAAATGCTAATTTCTAATCTATTATGCAAACAGTGAGATACTTACATAGATTTGCACGCCTTTCTTGGCATGGCTGAACGTCGCTCTTGAATTCTATGGATAGGATGGATGTCTGGATAGGATTTATAAAGCAGTCTCTTTTGCTTAAATTTTTGTATTTTCCTTTTCAATCATATCTTTCTCGATTACCTCTAGGTACAAATATTATTCCTATTCTGGCAATTTGGTATTTTGACAGCAAGACAACATAAACAAACATTAATACTGTAGATGTCAAATATGGCCTTTAATTAACATTCCCTTAACATATTAAGATTTGAACAACCTAAGAACTTGATATAAGACTAACAGTGTATTTTTTTTAATGTAATAATGAAACAGAGACCATAATAATTAATGTTAGTGATCCTCCAATCCTCAATTTTCTCCCTTTTGTACATATAACCTATTTTAAATTCATTATAATCCACCCAAACCTTAGCACAGTGGAATCAGTAATGATGACAAAAAGAATATAACATTATACTTTATTATAGTTGGCTTGATTTAATATCGGGGTCCTGCCTCGTGAGAGTCCTTAGAACAAGCGACGTTCTTAGAAAAAACGTCTCATGAAACCACAGGCGCTAAAGTCAGCGTGGTAGCATAGGTAGCTAGCACAATGAGGCCCTTATTAACAAAGGAAGAGGAGGGATCTTGCTGTTTCTTTGTGATTTAAATACATTTAATCAAAGGTTTGTTTCGATATGCTGCCACTTAATAGTGTACATTACCACATACAATAAAAGCGAATGATTTGCAGTCCTTCCAGTCCCCTTTTTTAATGGGGGACAAATAGCAGGATAAGAGCAGGGACGGTGATGTTAATGACAGGGTACAGAACACAGGCCTTGACGTGGGTTTTCCAGTCAGAACGTGGCGGTTCATTTTAATAATGGACCCTCATACAATAATCAAGGAGGGGTTCTTATAACGAGAACTAACTACAATACACATAAAACATTAACCGAATAATGAGGAGCTAATCCCAATGGTCTGGCTTCAGTCAGTCAGCAGGAGGCCTCCTCTACTGTACATCCCTGCAGGGAAGGTTCTTTTATGATTCCTCTGATATCAATGAAGTCAACAAGAGCAAGGCAAGATTAACATCGGATATAGAGGGCCAGGAGTTTTTCCCTGAGCACATGACCTGACCAGGAAAACACACTATGCAGTAACTAGGTCTAATATGTACTTTGGGTGGTTTTATAGTATATTACTTTTTTAAATGTTGTACGCTTTAAATGCTAGGATGTCATACTAATTTCAGCTTTTCATTAAGTAGAATTCGCTTCACACTATTGAGGAAGAGAATCGTCTTTTGAGACCTACGTGTGTTTGACAACAGCTAATAATCAGATATGGTGATGCGCTGTACCAAAATGAACAAATGGCATGAATCAATGCAACTGCGCATTAGATAACGCATTCTCATTATGGACGAGCCTAGTATGTTGATATTTGTTGCTTGCTGCACTCAAATTTACTAAACAGTACGTTCTAAATAGTATGTAGTACGATTAGTACACAGTATGCAGTTTTAGTAAGAAGAAGGCAAAACTTCTGAACCTATAGACATTCAACTTCAATCTGTTTCATCCATGATACAGAATACCATCATATTATGGCCACATGGTTTTGAGTCTGAGGATGGAACACCCCAAAGCGCTGCGGTACAGTAGAGACTTTTATGCTGATGTATTTACCACAGACATACGGTTACTGTCTGGCCTGGTTTACAGAATGAATTCTGAGGCGTCCCAGACCAGACCATGGCTGTGTTGTTAACAAACAAGTCTGCTTCCAGTGGCCCAGCACATCATCATTCATAAGGAACTATTCAATTCTTATTCAAGGCTCAGACTCAGGCACAGCAGCTCTGTCCTGTGGTGAGGCCTGTTATGGAGATAGAGTCAACAGTGTAGTGGACTCCATGTCACATTCAGTGTTATGGGCTTTGTTTTAGGATATCTTAGGGACTGACTTTTATACTGCCTCATCCCCTCCACCCCATTTCTCTCTCTCTCTCTCTCTCCTTTCCTACTCTCCCCTCTCTCTCGCTCCCTCCCTCCCTCTCCCCTCCATCACAATCTAAACAGAAATCTGATCTGAATTCAAAGCCCCATCATCTCACCGAGCTACCATATGACTGCCGAGCGAACCCATTGCGTCATCTGGCCAGGGCTTGCGTCCTGTCCTGCGGTCAGTGAGTTTGTGTGGATGTAAACAAAGCTTGCATGACAGCGAGGCGAACTGGGGGGAATCAGAAGCTGGCAGCGTGGCTACTCCACAGTGTTCCCGGTGATGGGATATTAAAGGGTAATTACATGATCCGAAAGGCAATCTGATTAGAGCATGGCAACAGTTGTTATTGATCCCAAGTGTAGGATCTGTGGCCTGGTGGATAAATGGATACATGTTTATCATATGGCTCTGGCTTGACTGGGGAAACTGATTCAAACGCTCTTGTCAAACAGCGGAACAAGCCAGTTCAAGAGTCTTTCGTTAAGTTCAGTACCAATGGAAGTCTGACAAACAAAATGTGCTAAGAGGTTTATAAACAAGGCGATATCGGGTAAAGGAAAGATATCCAAAGGTTGGGCACTGCATTGTCATCATACTGTAAAAACCCCAAAGGTGTTTATTTCACAGATTGGGTATCATGTCATCCTAAGATTTGTTCTTCTCGAACTAAATGCTAACAATGAGACATCTCCTTGAAATGGTCTAGGAAAACTAATACAATAATGAGTTATTTTACTAGCCATTAATCAAGCATATCACTTCACAAAATGACTCAGCAAACCTCTGTCATGGTATACAGATCCAAAAACGTTGTAAAAGTACAACAAAACCTCCCTAAATCATTACATCTACTCATTATTCAACGTTGCGACAACGGAACAGTTCCACAAGCAGTGTGATGGAAATCGTTTCCCTGTTTCCAGGCCTCTATATCACGATGAATGGAAAGCACAACAGCCCCAGTGTTGTGGTGTCTCGTTAACTGTGCCTCTAGGTAATCCAATTGATCTGCAATTCATTTTCGGAAGCGTTAAATCAATGCACAAAGACATGAAAAGCCCCAGGTTTTACAACTTCAGTCAGAGATACCGACAACACTTTGTAACACAGATAATCATGCTAATGTTACTTGTTTGTAACTCGGTTACAGTATGATCAATGTGGTGAAGGAGAAAAGCGCCTACACGCTTGGGGGGAGTTGATTTCGCATGAAGATAATGGAGAGTGAAATGTGCCTTTTCCAGAGTCTCTCTCTGTATTTATGGATAGTTCTCTATACATGTGGACCCGAAAAGACTAGCGGTCACCTAATGGGGATCCAAATAAAGAAAAGGGTGGGTTTAAAAATAAGAAGAAAATCAGTGCCCCAGAGGCATCTATGGCTCTTTCTTTCACTGTCACAAACCTTACACATCAAACACACTCTAACCTCTTCCTAGCACTACAATAATCCATTCTCACCTCCCCATCGCAAACAAAAAGACATTGCCTGGACCCAACAAAACACACAGTACACAAACATCGAATGGTATCTCATCATTCAAAGTACAGTATCTCTTGAGCTAGAGTGATACTACCCCTCATTCCATATTGATTGATAAAGCAGCAAAAAATGTAATTATAATTGATTCCAGATGAGCTTACCATAGTGCCTCGGAATACTACGCAGCTCGGAATCTGAATAGCAAGCTGGTAATTAGGTCATGCTGTTCAATTTTTAATGATCTCTGAAATCATTTTCATGCTCACAGTGTGCCAGGTACAGCCAGCCCAGAGTGATACATCATCATTCTGTGACATGAACATAAGGCCTATCCGTTTAATTGTGTGACCTTTGCAGACCCGGAGCTGTACGTTGTGTTGAGGAGAACTATTTAGTGAGTGCATAGGGAGGATAAGTGATGGTTATCAGGAAGGAGAGGTGCACAAGGCAAGGTCATCATAAAAAAAGCAGTGCATATGTGGCATCGATCAATCCCATCGATGTGTCTTGAGGTTTTTTTGTAAATACTTATTAGATGTGTTTTGTTTTCTTGTGCATTGGCAGGTAGCAAGACAGGTAATATGCAGCTAATAAATCTACTTTAATCATGTCCACTACAAGAAATGAAAGAAAAGCAATCAACAGTAGACATTAAATCCAACTCAACTTAATCCTCATCAACCCATTTTGTCCTATGATGACTGATTGATTTCTGATTTCATGAATCAAGCATAAAGGCACAAATAGCATTTCGAGAAACTGGGCGATCAGATCAACTATCAAGAGCTCTTGACCCAAAGGTCGGCCCATGGTTGGGGGATCTTTATCAGGCTGGTAAAGGCCAACGGATCATGCATAGACGGCTCTCTTGACCTCCCTTGTCAGAGCTCATAGGTAGGCTAGTCCAAGCATACAATTATAATCCAGTGTCACCAGGTCAACCACTGTGGGCAGACTGCTATTAGATGAATACTAAAGCGCAAGGCAGAAGTATAGTATAGGGAGAGACTAAAGAGATGGTTTGCGGCAACACCTCGTTCACCTTCCTCCATGTAAAATCCATCATTAGTGAGTGATTGCTCATCCCACGCCAGCTTTTCACAGTAACGTGCATTTGATCCTATAATTATCCTCCCGGTGAAATGATTGCATCTGGAGTTTCCAAACTGACAACTCTATTTGGACAGAAATAATCCTCTGTATCGGGGCTGCTGATACCTGAAAATAATCTACCCGCTCAAGCGGGAAAGACAAGCGCGTCTCGCATGCCTTCTCTAAGACGACGTATGCGTTGGGGCACGGTGCTACTGCTGCCGAGCTGCCGGTAATTTAGCCATCCTGGTTTGGCTTCCTGAAGTGTGCTGTTTTATCATTGTACGGGTTTGGCTGTTGCTGCGGTGCTGTAATTGAGTAAAGGATGTAAATGGGGGTAGAGCTACAAGGGTGACAGTCTGCAGATGCTAAGTGTGATCCTGAGATTACCACACCTGCCAATAACCGGCCTAGTAGGATGCTGGACGGGCTTGAGACGCTTTACCACATCAGATACCATGGATAGCACAGATCACTGCTAATACTCACCTCCTCAATCTACTCTATGTGAAGGTAGTTATCCTCTTTCACTGACTGACTAACTAATAGATTCCATGTACCAGCTACTAAAACAAATACAGTCTAACACTAACGAGCATGTTTATGCTCCAATTTCAGTATATATATTTAACATTTTACAGTATGCCTTGTGTATCATTCTAATAAATGGTTTAATTGAGGTTACCAGTGGAACAGCTACGCATTATCTACAAATGGGGCTCCTGTCTTGGTCTATTCATAGCAATAGTAATTTTAAACAAATCAGAACATTCTCACACTTACTAGGGTGTTATATTAAAAGCAGCGATTTTGAAATAAATTGAGGATATTCTGTGTGGAAGAGAAGGGAAAAAAACACGAAAGCAACTGCTGCTGAAGAAGAGAGAAATTCATAGAAATCGCACCTTAAAACAGTCTTAACAACTTGCGGCCTTCGTTTATTAGTGGTCCTCGTGTTAATACATAATTGTAAGAGGAGCGTGAAGGACAGACTTTGATGGGATTACTACAGCTCGGCTATAATGGCACATTTCTGTTAAATTAAAATTCAGAAAGAAGACGATGCAGCAAGAGAAAGGGAGAGGCGACTGTAGTGTGAGAGATAATAAAGCAAGGCGACGTACTTATTATTAGGCCAATAATAAATAACAGGTCTGAAATGACACTCATAAATAGAGCCACAGTCAGCAGGCCCATTAGCGTTACCAGGCCGACATGACAAGGCAATGATGCTGGGTAAATACATGCTGTTTATTCATTTGGACCCGTTTGGATTTAAATAGCGCTTAGCTTAGCCGGATGAGGTAGAGATGATGAACAACTTCCCGGCGTATAAAATGATAAAGGGCAAATAACATACACGATAAAAAACATTTTATGTCACTCATTTGGTAGAGAGAGAGAGGGGGTGAAATAGCATTGGATTTGACACATTAGCTGTAGCAGGCAGCAAAGCTGATTTTCAGCTTCACTAGTGAATCAGAAGGGACTACAAAGAACGACGCTGCCAGCTTTGCATGGTCCGTTTATGTATTTATGTATTTACATTACCGTGGGAAGCTTTGGTGAGTAGTGCAGTGCATCCCCATCATGTTGGTGGGAATCCTCCTAATAATAACACCAAGCTGTGAAGAAGGCACGGTGATCCTGAAACGTTGGTGGTTTACCCAATAAATTACCGGGAGCTTGTATATAGTGTGTGACTCTCTTTATTTTTATAGCCTACTGTTACTAGCTTTGAGCCACACACATACAGTACACACACAGTCTATAACGTGCAAACACACACACACACAGTCTATAACGAACACACACACACTCCCACATGTAACAGTTTTGCTTCCTTCCCTCTCCCCAATCTGGGCTTGAACCAGGGAACCTCTGAACACATCGACACAGTTACCCTCGAAGCATCGTTATCTATGGCTCCAAAAATAACACGGCTCTTGCAGAGCAAGGGAAATAACTACTTCATGGTCTTAGAGTGAGTGACTTCACCGATTGAAACGCTACTAGCGAGCACCGTTAACTAGCTAGCCATTTCACACCAGTTACACCCACACCACATACCCAGACAGTCTATAACAGGTCTGTCAACAGGCAGGAAAGTGGAAATCAATACAGTCATAATTGGGGATGACACTGTGTCAATACCTGGGCCCAGATTCACACAACACTTCTTACGCAAAAGATAGTTCATAACTGCAATTCCTCAAACATTTCTTAAGAATTCATGATATTCTTATAATTTCTCAAATATCTTACTTTTTTTTTCAGCAAAAACCAGATATTTTAGGCTTAGTTATAGTGAAACATCAATTCTGGTCTTCATTTTGACAGTTCATAAAAATAAAAATATATATCCAATTGCGATCCAATTACGATCTTGTCTCATTGCTGCAACTCCCCAACGGGCTCATGAGAGGCGAAGGTCAAGTCATGCGTCCACCGAAACATGACCTGCCAAACGCTTCTTAACACCCGCCCGCTTAACCCGGAAGCCAGCCGCACAAATGTGTCGGAGGAAACACCGTTCAACTGACGACCGAAGTCAGCCTGCAGGCGCCCGGGCCTGCCACAAGGAGTCACTAGAGCGCGATGAGCCAAGTAAAGCCCCCCCGGCCAAACCCTACCCTAACCTGGACAACGCTGGGCCAATTGTGCGCCGCCCTATGGGACTCCTGGTCACGGCCGGTTGTGACACAGCCTGGGATCGAACACGGGTCTGTAGTGACGCCTCAAGCACTGCGATGCAGTACCATAGACCGGTGCAACACTCGGGAGGCCCATATTTTTTGTAGTAAATATAGCTCTTTTTGCCATTAGCAATTCAACTCTACCATTGAAATCATGATGTAGAGGCACCTTGAGAATGTAATCTCAAGAAGGGGTTCGGTGTGAAATACACTCCTTACTAAATTGTAAATGTCAAAATGTTTATTATGTCAAATGAATACGTAGCTTAAAGTTGTGTGTATTTGTATTTATTTTTGCAATAAAGATGGTGACGCTACAATAATACACATTTACAATAGGCCTATATCTAAAAATACATACAGCCTTATGCTATACATACAATATATATATATTTTTTAAATAGTCCATTATTACACTGAAGAGCATGACTTGAGCTGTTTGAGAAGGTTTGAATCC
Source organism: Coregonus lavaretus (assembly GCF_964263955.1). NCBI lineage: Eukaryota > Metazoa > Chordata > Actinopteri > Salmoniformes > Salmonidae > Coregonus > Coregonus lavaretus. The sequence goes on along the minus strand of NC_140000.1, from coordinate 37,981,647 downwards.
TAAGCAACCTGCATACACCTTGTTTGAAGTACAATAGACCAACACAGCTACGGTAGTAGGTCAAAGCTGTGTGCTGGAAAACCTTGGTAGAGCATGGGTGGAGTAGGTATTGTGGTGCTCATGTGAATTTCCTTTCTTTTTCTGCTTCAGACCAATTCCTACTTCCCACTTAAAATGTGTTTTGTTTTTAATTTCCATGGTTTTTACACCGAAGGTGATTATGCAACATTATTATAAACATTATAATACAGCATAACAAAGCAATAAAAGTTAAGTAAAAATACACAATAAAATTAGTATTTATTTAATATTAACAGCTGATTTTTCAGAGGGAAGCGAAAAACCAGAAACCCATTTAAGCCAATATGGAGTAAATTGGGGAAAAAATTGCCTGATCTCTTTTAACAAGACAATTGAGCAAGCTCCTAGAAAATACACAAATAATCAACATGTAGCCTACCCATTTACTATTTACATACATTATTGACTGTCACATTCGGTGGCTCGGAGAGCAAGGCATAGGACACCGGTAGACAGTGTCCTTCGCCCCCGCCTGTCGGGCACTGTTTTCCAAAGTTCTGTTAACGATGGCGAGAGCAGGTTGTTCGGCAGGCGTTAGCGAAGGACACTGGGTGCTAGCTAGCTAACTAGGACTCCAGTACACAGTAGGCGGGATAGGTAGCTAGCGAAAGCTAGGACAAACTCAGATAATACTTTAATTTCTCTTTTCTTTTGACCCACATTTTAAACGCACAGACAATCAGGGGAAATCCGGAATATCAAACGTGTCACTCAAGCATGAAGATGGCATGCTCGAGGGGGGTGGTTATACAGGAAGCCAATGGGGGGCCGCAAATGCAGACAGCAATCACACACTATTGGCAAGATGCGCATAGTAGTAAACACACCACAGTCCCTGTCCATTGCCACTCTTTTAAGAGCCACCTAATAATTGAAAATTAGCACACACCGTGCGTGCCGGTGTGTGTGTGTGTGTGTGTTGGGGGACTGGGAGGGGGGTGTTAAAACTACAATAATCTAGCTAGCAAGAGCAATCAGATAGCAAGGGCAAATTACTGAGATTACTGGTCTAAAAAAAATAATCTTTGACTTAAAAAAATTAAATACTGAAACTTTCAGATGAAGTTTGTGAGTCAATTAAACATGTTCAATTGTTTTCATTTGTTTATTTTCTCACTGTTTACATTTTCCATGAGTTTAAGACAAGGTTTTAGCAATCTTGGAATTAAGAACATTTCCAAAATGAAATCCAATAACTTTAATTTCAAGAATCTAATTTCTTCTTAACTATTTTCTTAGGAAGAAACATAGGAAGAAACTTAAGAACATTTTCAAGAACTTTATTTCGTATGTTTCTCCTTAAGTATAAAGTTAAAGATGCACTATGCAGAAAACGCTCTGCCATTTCCTGATAGCTAAAATTCTAATAGATCGCCTAATTTCAGTTTGTGCCAAAAGAAGCAAGTAGAGTGTAGAGAATCATTGTACTATCTAAACCGTTGTGAAACATATTTTCCATAACCAAAAATATAGTATTTTCAGCTGTTTGAAGCTGGTGTACAAAACCGAAAGTAAAAAATGCAAAAACTAAATTTAAGATCGGGAAGCATAGAAATAACACACATCTACCGCTTCTTAGACTTGCTTTCAATGACAGATCTATAACTCACATTTCTATGTGAATTTGGTCAGGTCGCCCAAAAAGTTACATATTGCAGCTTTAAGGAACAAATTGCACTTAAGGAGAAATGTCTTCTTAAGAAGTTTTTGTGAATCCGGGCCCTGGTCTTTACTTGTTGGGGGGTCAGGCTTTAATGGTGTTATGGACAACTGAATGGGGCTGAGAGCTTTCTGTGTTGGAGGATAAAGCCAGAGGGCATAGCACCGTAGCCTTTCACTCTAGATTCTCTGTGACAAGTCCAAATCACTGGGGATAAGCTTTCAACTGTTGTACAAGGGACAAAAGTTGTTTCTTCATGCAAGGGCTGCAATATTGTTAGTGTGAGAGAGAAAGCTAGAGGTCCCCGTCTCTGTGCGACTTTGGTTTTTATTTCCCAGGGCATACAGGGTCACTAATAAGGATGTGTTTATGCAGAATGTGCCAGAGTTTGTGTCTTTTTCCTCTCTTTCTCCAGCCTCTTGCCTATTCACTCTGTTTTCAATTATTTACAGTTTTTCAAAAAATAGAAAAATAAGTAGTCAAGCTTTTGGACATTCCTGATGTCGTGCTGCAGCACTTTCCTCTGAAACATCATGCATATTTAAAGTTAATAAAGCATATTCCTTACCTTTTATCCAGGCTTTTTAATGTGGGATATAGAGAGAGGAACATCAGAGAAGCATGTGTGTGTCCCTGGGTTCATCAATGCAGTAACAGCCACTCCGGTCCCACGGGAGAGCTGCAGCCATCACCACCACAGTAATCATTCATGTAAAAATTTACAACAAATAATTGTATTAATAATTTGACAACCCTCAGAACCGTTGCATACCTAGAGGTAACTGCCAAAATAAAGGAAACACTTGAGTAAATGAGGGATACAAAGTATATTGAAAGCAGGCGCTTCCACACAGGATGTGCATCACTCGCCATCGGCGCCATCTCATGAAAAACACTCACACATACAGTGGGGAGAACAAGTATTTGATACACTGCCGATTTTGCAGGTTTTCCTACTTACAAAGCATGTAGAGGTCTGTAATTTTTATCATAGGTACACTTCAACTGTGAGAGACAGAATTTAAAACAAAAATCCAGAAAATCACATTGTATGATTTTTAAGTAATTAATTTGCATTTTATTGCATGACATAAGTATTTGATACATCAGAAAAGCAGAACTTAATATTTGGTACAGAAACCTTTGTTTGCAATTACAGAGATCATACGTTTCCTGTAGGTCTTGACCAGGTTTGCACACACTGCAGCAGGGATTTTGGCCCACTACTCCATACAGACCTTATCCAGATCCTTCAGGTTTCGGGGCTGTCGCTGGGCAATACGGACTTTTAGCTCCCTCCAAAGATTTTCTATTGGGTTCAGGTCTGGAGACTGGCTAGGCCACTCCAGGACCTTGAGATGCTTCTTACGGAGCCACTCCTTAGTTGCCCTGGATGTGTGTTTCAGGTCGTTGTCATGCTGGAAGACCCAGCCACGACCCATCTGCAATGCTCTTACTGAGGGAAGGAGGTTGTTGGCCAAGATCTCGCGATACATGGCCCCATCCATCCTCCCCTCAATAAGGTGCAGTCGTCCTGTCCCCTTTGCAGAAAAGCATCCCCAAAGAATGATGTTTCCACCTCCATGCTTCACGGTTGGGATGGTGTTCTTGGGGTTGTACTCATCCTTCTTCTTCCTCCAAACACGGCGAGTGGAGTTTAGACCAAAAAGCTCAATTGTTGTCTCATCAGACCACATGACCTTCTCCCATTCCTCCTCTGGATCATCCAGATGGTCATTGGCAAACTTCAGACGGGCCTGGACATGCGCTGGCTTGAACAGGGGGACCTTGCGTGCGCTGCAGGATTTTAATCCATGACAGCGTAGTGTGTTACTAATGGTTTTCTTTGAGACTGTGGTCCCAGCTCTCTTCAGGTCATTGACCAGGTCCTGCCGTGTAGTTCTGGGCTGATCCCTCACCTTCCTCATGATCATTGATGCCCCACGAGGTGAGATCTTGCATGGAGCCCAAGTCCGAGGGTGATTGACAGTCATCTTGAACTTCTTCCATTTTCTAATAATTGCTCCCACAGTTGTTGCCTTCTCACCAAGCTGCTTGCCTATTGTCATGTAGCCCAGCCCAGCCTTGTGCAGGTCTACAATTTTATCCCTGAAGTCCTTACACAGCTCTCTGGTCTTGGCCATTGTGGAGAGGTTGGAGTCTGTTTGATTGAGTGTGTGGACAGGTGTCTTTTATACAGGTAACGAGTTTAAACAGGTGCAATTAATACAGGTAATGAGTGGAGAACTGGAAGGCTTCTTAAAGAAAAACTAACAGGTCTGTGAGAGCTGGAATTCTTACTGGTTCGTAGGTGATCAAATACTTATGTCATGCAATAAAATGCAAATGAATTACTTAAATATCATACAATGTGATTTTCTGGATTTTTGTTTTAGATTCCGTCTCTCACAGTTCAAGTGTACCTATGATACAAATTACAGACCTCTACATGCTTTGTAAGTAGGAAAACCGGCAAAATCGGCAGTGTATCAAATACTTGTTCTCCCCACTGTACTTACAATGATACTTCAACACATACACATGGATATTGACGATGCACACACACACACACACACTTTCACACTCTCCACATACGCTGCTGTTACTCTGTTAATTATCTATCCTGATTGCCTAGTCACTTTTACCCCTACCTACATATTACATAGTACCTCAACTACCTCGTACCCCTGCACATTGACTCTGTACCGGTACTCCTTGTATTAAGCCTCATTATTGTTATTTTGTGTTACTATTTTAAATCTTTATTTGCCAATGTTCTTGCTTTTTAACTCTGCATTGTTGGGAAAGGGCTCGTAAGTAAACATTTTACGCTAACGTCTACTCCTGTTGTATTCGGCGCATGTGAGAAATACATTTTGATTTGATTTGTAGTTCCAGAGTTAATTAAGCAATTAACATCCCATCATGCTTAGAGTCAAGTATAAAAATGCCCAGTTGCCCCAAATTCTGGCTACCATGGCTAGAAGAGATCTCAGTGACTTTGAAAGAGGGGTCTCATATCAGCATTGGGGGTTTAAAGGGTGTGTGTGTGTGTGTGTCTGTGTGTCTCAGTCACCAGATCTCAACCCAATTGAACATTTGGGAGATTCTGGAAGAATGGTGTGGAAGAATGGTGTCGCATCCCTCCAATAGAGTTCCAAACACTTGTAGAATCTATGCCAAGGCGCATTGAAGCTGTTCTGGAGGCTCATTGTGGCCAAATGCCCTATTAAAGAAAAAATCTACCCCAAACCACTCATTCCTTTAATTTACTGTTCTAAATAACACTAATATGTGAGAACAATATTTTTTGTGAAGAAATGTTTCATTTTCGCGTTATAATAAGGTTGGTGGCAACATGGAAGATCGTGGGTGGAAACCTGTTGCAGCTTAATTCTAACATTTGCAACGGCAGACATACTTTTGAAGAGATGGGAAACGTTGCCCATGCTACGGCAATGGGCCGTGTGGTGCATTCTGGGCGATTCTGGGACAAGGAGCATTCTCCTTCAAGGAGTGAATGGGAGTCTATTGGGCACTAGCTCAAAAACACAACATTATCACAAATTTCATCAAAAAAGAAGTACAACATTACAAATATTTTCGGAGATGTGAGATAATTAACTTGCTAACTGTAATATCGTATAGCTTTGGAATCGTGACATTACAGTGAGGGAAAAAAGTATTTGATCCCCTGCTGATTTTGTACGTTTGCCCACTGACAAAGACATGATCAGTCTATAATTTTAATGGTAGGTTTATTTGAACAGTGAGAGACAGAATAACAACAACAAAAATCCAGAAAACCGCATGTCAAAAATGTTATAAATTGATTTGCATTTTAATGAGGGAATAAGTATTTGACCCCTCTGCAAAACATGACTTAGTACTTGGTGGCAAAACCCTTGTTGGCAATCACAGAGGTCAGACGTTTCTTGTAGTTGGCCACCAGGTTTGCACACATCTCAGGAGGGATTTTGTCCCACTCCACTTTGCAGATCTTCTCCAAGTCATTAAGGTTTCGAGGCTGACGTTTGGCAACTCTTCAGCTCCCTCCACAGATTTTCTATGGGATTAAGGTCTGGAGACTGGCTAGGCCACTCCAGGACCTTAATTTGCTTATTCTTGAGCCACTCCTTTGTTGCCTTGGCCGTGTGTTTTGGGTCATTGTCATGCTGGAATACCCATCCACGACCCATTTTCAATGCCCTGGCTGAGGGAAGGAGGTTCTCACCCAAGATTTGACGGTACATGGCCCCGTCCATCGTACCTTTGATGCGGTGAAGATGTCCTGTCCCCTTCGCAGAAAAACTATCCCAAAGCAAAATGTTTCCACCTCCATGTTTGACGTGGGGATGGTGTTCTTGGGGTCATAGGCAGCATTCCTCCTCCTCCAAACACGGTGAGTTGAGTTGATGCCAAAGAGCTCGATTTTGGTCTCATCTGACCACAACACTTTCACCCAGTTCTCCTCTGAATCATTCAGATGTTCATTGGCAAACTTCAGACGGGCATGTATATGTGCTTTCTTGAGCAGGGGGACCTTGCGGGCGCTGCAGGATTTCAGTCCTTCACGGTGTAGTGTGTTACCGATTGTTTTCTTGGTGACTATGGTCCCAGCTGCCTTGAGATCATTGACAAGATCCTCCCGCGTAGTTCTGGGCTGATTCCTCACCGTTCTCATGATCATTGCAACTCCACGAGGTGAGATCTTGCATGGAGCCCCAAGCCGAGGGAGATTGACAGGTCTTTTGTGTTTCTTCCATTTGCGAATAATCGCACCAACTGTTGTCACCTTCTCACCAAGCTGCTTGGTGATGGTCTTGTAGCCCATTCCAGCCTTGTGTAGGTCTACAATCTTGTCCCTGGCATCCTTGGAGAGCTCTTTGGTCTTGGCCATGGTGGAGAGTTTGGAATCTGATTGATTGATTGCTTCTGTGGACAGGTGTCTTTTATACAGGTAACAAGCTGAGATTAGGAGCACTCCCTTTAAGAGTGTGCTCCTAATCTCAGCTCGTTACCTGTATAAAAAGACACCTGAGAGCCAGATATCTTTCTGATTGAGAGGGGGTCAAATATTTATTTCCCTCATTAAAATGCAAATCAATTTACAACATTTTTTACATGCGTTTTTCTGGATTTTGTTGTTGTTATTCTGTCTCTAACTGTTCAAATAAACATACCATTAAAATAGACGGATCATAGACGGATCATATAGACGGATCATTTCTTTGTCAGTGGGCGATCGTACAAAATCAGCAGGGGATCAAATATTATTTTCCTTCTCTGTACGTACCTTCGAGGAAAATAGGCACATTCCTCGACATATACCCTGAGTTTGCGTGACGACTACCTTAGCAACGGCGTGACGCAGCATGACAACGTGAACGCGATTGGTTGACAGTCTACTGGGTGGGGCGTTATACGTTCCTTCATTAATTGGATTCCTATCTCCTTCTTCTGTAATATCTCTGGCCAACCAATTGTACTATTATGTGTGTTTTTATGCGTTATTTGTAATTTATTCTGTACATAATGTTTCTGACATCGTCTCTTTTAACCAAAAATAGTTTCTGGATATCAGGACAGCGATTACTCACCTCGTATTGGACTAAGAATTTTTCTTCAATGAGTCGGACGTGAAGGATATCCTACAGACACCTGACAAGGCCCAAATCCCTGTTATTCGCAGGAGAAAGAGACAGAGATATCGTGGACGTAGGTCGGGGGGGGGGGGTGCCTTGTAAGGATCCGACAGCGAGCGAGTAAACTGCCTCTTCCATCAATCCTATTAGCCAATGTTCAATCATTTGAAAATAAATTAGATGACCTAATATTACGGTTATCCTACCAACGGGACATTAAAAACTGTAATATCTTATGTTTCACCGAGTCGTGGCTGAACGACGACATGGACAACATACAGCTGACGGGATATACGCTACATCGGCAGGATAGAACGGCTGACTCCGGTAAGACAAGGGGTGGCGGTCTGTGTATATTTGTAAACAACAGCTGGTGCACAAAATCAAATACTAAGGAAGTCTCAAGGTTTTGCTCGCCTGAGGTAGAGTATCTTATGATAAGCTGTAGACCACACTATTTACCAAGAGAGTTTTCATCTATATTTTTCATAGCTGTCTATTTACCACCACAAACCAATGCTGGCATTAAGATTGCACTCAATGAGCTGTATAAGGCCATAACTGAAAAGGAAAACGCTCATCCAGAGGTAGCGCTCCTAGTGGCCGGGGACTTTAATGCAGGGAAACTTAAATCCGTTCTACCTAATTTCTGTTAAATGTGCAACCAGAGGTAAAAAAAACTCTAGACCACCTTTACTCCACACACAGAGACGCATACAAAGCTCTCCCTCGCCCTCCATATGGCAAATCTGACCATAACTCTATCCTCCTGATTAATCTTATTAGCAAAAACTAAAGCAGGAAGCACCAGTGACTCGGTTAACAAAAAAGTGGTCAGATGACGCAGATGCTAAGCTACAGGACTGTTTTGCTAGCACAGACTGGAACGTTCCGGGATTCTTCAGATAGCATTGAGGAGTACACCACATCAGTCACTGGCTTCATCAATAAGTGCATCGATGACGTCGTCCCCACAGTGCCCGTACGTACATACCCCAACAAGATGCCATGGATTACAGGCAACATCCGCACTGAGCTAAAGGGTAGAGCTGCCGCTTTCAAGGAGTGGGACTCTAACCCGGACGCTTATAAGAAATCCCGCTATGCCCTCCGACGAACCATCAAACAGGCAAAGAGTCAATACAGGACTAGGATTGAATCGTACTACACCTGCTCTGACGCTCGTCAGATGTGGCAGGGCTTGAAAACTATTACAGACTACAAAGGGAAGCACAGCCGCGAGCTGCCCAGTGACACAAGCCTACCAGACGAGCTAAACCACTTCTATGCTCACTTCGAGGCAAGCAACACTGAAGCATGCATGAGAGCACCAGCTGTTCCGGATGACTATTTGATCACACTCTCCGTAGCCGATATGAGTAAGACTTTTAAGCAGGTCAACATTCATAAGGCCAGACGGATTACCTGGACGTGTACTCTGAGCATGTGCTGACCAACTGGCAAGTGTCTTCACTGACATTTTCAACATGTCCCTGACTGAGTCTGTAATACCAACATGTTTCAAGCAGACCACCATAGACCCCGTGCCCAAGGACACTAAGATAACCTGCCTAAATGACTACCGACCCGTAGCACTGACGTCTGTAGCCATGAAGTGCTTTGAAAGGCTGGTCATGGCTCACATCAACACCATTATCCTAGAAACCCTAGACCCACTCCAATTTGCATACCGCCCCAACAGATCCACAGATGATGCAATCTCTACTGCACTCCACACTGCCCTTTCCCACCTGGACAAGAGGAACACCTACGTGAGAATGCTATTCATTGACTACAGCTCAGCGTTCAACACCATAGTGTCCTCAAAGCTCATCACTAAGCTAAGGATCCTGGGACTAAACCTCCCTCTGCAACTGGATCCTGGACTTCCTGACGGGCCACCCCCAGGTGGTAACAACACATCTGCCACGCTGATCCTCAACACGGGGGCCCCCTCAGGGGTGCGTGCTCAGTCCCCTCCTGTACTCCCTGTTCACCCATGACTGGATGGCCAGGCACGACTCCAACACCATCATTAAGTTTTCCAACGACAACAGTGGTAGGCCTGATCACTGACAACGATGAGACAGCCTATTGGGAGGAGGTCAGAGGCCTGGCCGTGTGGTGCCAGAATAACAACCTCTCCCTCAACGTGACCAAGACAAAGGACTAGATTGTGGACTACAGGAAAAAAAAGAGGACTGAGCACGCCCCCATTCTCATCGACGGGGCTGTAGTGGAACAGGTTGAGAGCTTCAAGTTCCTTGGTGTCCACATCACCAACAAACTATCATGGTCCAAACACACCAAGACAGTTGTGAAGAGGGCACGACAAAGCCTATTCGCCCTCAAGAGACTGAAAAGATTTGGCTTGGGTCCTCAGATCCTCAGAAAGTTCTACAGCTGCACCATCGAGAGCATCCTGACTGGTTGCATCACCGCCTGGTATGGCAACTGCTCGGCCTCCAACTGCAAGGCACTACAGAGGGTAGTGTGTATGGCCCAGTACATCACTGGGGCCAAGCTTCCTGCCATCCAGGACCTCTATACCAGGCGGTGTCAGAGGAAGGCCCTCAAAATTGTCAAAGACTCCAGCCACCCTAGTCATAGACTGTTCTCTCTGCTACCGCACGGCAAGTGGTACCGGAGCGCCAAGTCTAGGTCCAAAAGGCTTCTCAACAGCTTCTACCCCCAAGCCATAAGACTCCTGAACAGCTAATCATGGCTACCCGGACTACTTGCACTGCCCCCCCCACCCCTACCCCATATTTTTACGCTGCTGCCAACTTATTTTACTTCTGCTCTTTTTTTCTCAACACTTTTTTGTTGTTGTTTTATTTTACTTTTTAATAAAAAAATTAATGCATTGTTGGTTAAGGGCTGTAAGTAAGCATTTCACGGTAATGTCTACACGTTGTATTCGGCGCATGTGGCAAATAAAATGTGATTTGATTTGAGAGAGACATAATCATATACAGTAGGGCCCCAGCAGGACAATGGGGATATCACAGACCAAAAACAACAGACAGTGTCCTTTCAACAGACATTCAACAACTTGACACGTTTATCACTTTCTTTTGTACCCATTCCTTCTTATTGTCTGATGGTTGTGTGTGTGCTCATCTGTTGTGCATCATCTAGTGTGTGTGTGTGCTATAGTGTGTATCTGTGTGTGTGTCTAAGTGTGTGTTCTCATCTGCTGTGTATTGTCTCCTGCCTGACAGTAAGGCCCTAATGAGGGGACAGCCTGGCTCGCCTAATATTGTTTTGTCAGGGTAGTGTGTGTGGGTGTGTGTGTGTGTGTGTTTCTGTGTGTGTGTTTCCGTGTGTGTGTGTGCAAGTGCACTGGTCAAACAGGGCCATCTCCACTGTGAACAAAAGGCTGGTGGTGGATTTGGTGGGAAGCTTAAGTGGGATGGTCATAAATCACTAGGCTAGCTGCTGGATTCTGACAGGCTTGTATAGCTTTATCTGCGGCACAGCTCTCACCCGCCTGTCTAGTGTTCATGCATATCCACTGGATAGCTGGATATCCCACCTCTCAAACAGGGGGCTAGATGCCGCATCTCTTTTCAAGGCCTCACCAAGCTCAACTACCACCTAGGAGAGATGCGTTTCTTCAGCGTTGTGTAATTGATTCTGCTGGGGCAGGGGGAAAAAATAAATCTCTCTCATAATTTATTTACGGACCTTTTGATGTGTGATATTTAAAAGGGTTAATATGTATAAGGTTAATCTCTCAGGTGATTTTAACATTTCATAAAGGACCAAAAAATAAAAACATGAAGTTGCAGAGGAGGGAGTTCTTCAGAAGAGTGTTATGGAAGCTCGCATACCAGCACATGAAACAATTAACACAAAATAACACAAAATAAAAACTTTCATGGAAACTTTTTCACTTTTCAGGGTTAAAGCGAAGTTGACCCACACTACTACTGTACATTCAACTGTAGTTGTTTTCATGTGTCTATTTCCTTACCAATCCAATGCTTGAAGCATTTAAGACTGTCAATGTCAATTCCTGACTACAACGTTAAGACAAAACTTCAGAGGGTTAGGAGTGGACACAGCATCAGATAGCTCCATTTTCTGCCAGACCTAGACCCATCTCTCTGCATTTCTTCCCTCCATCTCAGCGCTCATGTGTGTGTGTGCATGAACGCACCTCTATATACAACTCTTCATGGACACCTCTTCATGTGTGTGTGAGGGGTGCTGGTGGTGGAGTAGCCAGCCAGCTAGCCAGGAGCAAGACCAGGGGAGCCAGTGAGAGGCATGAGTGGAGTGGGTCTCCATGCAGTCCCAGGCAGCTCCACAGCACCCAGCATATTCATAAATCAGCCCTTTCAGCAGCTGTCAGAGGCTCCATAATGAGGGTCATTATTCAGGCAGGGTGTCAAAGCTACTATCAGAGGGACCGTCCCTGGAAATCACACTCACTCTGCTCCTTGTTAAATAAACAGTGCAGTATACAAAATGGCAAACAAGCCGAGGGTCAATCTGATACAGTGCAAGGGCACAGTAGGCCTCCAGAGTAATTTACCCTCAGGGAATACCCCATGGCTGGGGAGATGGATTGTATAAGGCCCTCAAAAAAGATTAATGGAAATCAAAGACAAAAAGGAACAGAGGGAGAGAAGTAGAGAGAAAGGGAAAGAGACAGACTGACTGATAAAAATAAAGTTGAGGATAGAAGTAAGGGAGCTTTGGACTGATGGAATTATTGTACTATATGTACATTACAACAATAACTTGAACATACATGTATAGAATTCAACAAATAACAATCTGTCTACTTACAGTAAGAAACAATGAGAGAAATCTACATGAGATTAACTTTTTTTCTGGGATATTTAATTCAAAACTGGACTGAAATCCAATATCGTCAGATACTGTCTGTAGGCCTACAATACTGAGAAATGACAAAGTGCCACCAAACTTTGGCCCCAACCTCAAACACTAGCTGATGTAATGGTCTAATAATTTCAGTGTCTGAATATACCTTATCAAATATTCATCCTTTTATTGCTTTGCTAATCTCTGACAGGGACCTCACAAGCTGTTTTATTAATTCTGGGTGGTGGTGGCAGTGGTGGTGGAGTTGTATGGTGTGTAAAGGGAGAGCAGGTGTTAGACAGAACGTAGACAGATAGATCACTACCATGGGCATGGTACCGTAGATGTGGGTGCACACTGGGCTTTAGCTATAGGCCATTAAAAAAATTAAAATAACATAACTTGAAATGTCTCGAATATACTGTATATAATAATTATATAATTTCCAACAGCCATTAGGCTGGATAGTCTATTGGACTCCTGAGTGTACAGTATATTTCACTTTCACTGTAAATATGTAGCCTATTGCCCTTTTAAATGAATTTTATTGTGTATTATTCTGTTTTTATGTACTCGGGTGTCTTTTTAAGCACATAACCAAATGATTTTTCCCTTGGTGGGATAATAAAGTTGATCTAATCTAATCTAATATATGCCATATCTTTAGTATGTGTATCTGATCGCAGAGGGAATTGAACCCTCAACCTTGATGTTTCTAGAGTCACAATCTTACCAACAGACACAGGACCCTACCCACAGATCAGTGAGAACAGAGTAGTAACTACTATATTAAGAGATTACCATCTGCAAATTCAATCGAGTACAGGCTTAACTGAATGAACAATTAAGACGGAATGCAATATGATATTTTATTAAATAGTTTGGGGAATGGCCTCGTCTCTGAGGGAAGATCCTCAGAGCCAGATGATGTGATGGCAGGTAGCCCCTGTATGTGGGGCCGCTGGCATCGAAACACCCCGCTGGGGGAAAGGAGTTCCAGTGACGGGCCTTAAAGTTATTATAGTTGGTGGTAGTGAGGAGGTGGATGGTTGTCGAAAACTATTGCTGAAAAACTGTGAGAGAACGAGGTTAAGTTGACATATAAATACATCCCAAGATTTACATCCATTGGTTGAGAGAGAGTAAGGTGATAATTGCAAGAACGAGCCTATAGGTTAAACAGCAAGTGTGATGTGCATTATTGTTCGTGCTTGTAGATTATAAGGTAAATAGGTGAATGACATTCCACACATGGCTAATAGGAAAGAAGAAACAAGGCGCTATGCTGATGATGATACGTTTGTATTCATTCCCACTATGCCCGTAGAATAAGAAACAAAAGTTAATTATGTTTTGCTGCTTGATGAAGTTAAATGAGCATTCAGACCAGTTTTACTGATTGAACTTTCATTAACTACATTACATATCTTTGTCTCATCTCTCTCTATGACCAATACCTGCTTCTGGATGTCCTAATTCAACTAAATACTTTCACTTGAACATGCATGTCCATGTGTTACAGAAGGGGGGAAATGGTTTGGGGCTATGGTCCTAGTACAGGACACATGAGAGAAAAACAATATACAGTGGGGGAAAAAAGTATTTAGTCAGCCACCAATTGTGCAAGTTCTCCCACTTAAAAAGACGAGAGAGGCCTGTAATTTTCATCATAGGTACACGTCAACTATGACAGACAAATTGAGATTTTTTTTCTCCAGAAAATCACATTGTAGGATTTTTAATGAATTTATTTGCAAATTATGGTGGAAAATAAGTATTTGGTCACCTACAAACAAGCAAGATTTCTGGCTCTCACAGACCTGTAACTTCTTCTTTAAGAGGCTCCTCTGTCCTCCACTCGTTACCTGTATTAATGGCACCTGTTTGAACTTGTTATCAGTATAAAAGACACCTGTCCACAACCTCAAACAGTCACACTCCAAACTCCACTATGGCCAAGACCAAAGAGCTGTCAAAGGACACCAGAAACAAAATTGTAGACCTGCACCAGGCTGGGAAGACTGAATCTGCAATAGGTAAGCAGCTTGGTTTGAATAAATCAACTGTGGGAGCAATTATTAGGAAATGGAAGACATACAAGACCACTGATAATCTCCCTCGATCTGGGGCTCCACGCAAGATCTCACCCTGTGGGGTCAAAATGATTACAAGAACGGTGAGCAAAAATCCCAGAACCACACGGGGGGACCTAGTGAATGACCTGCAGAGAGCTGGGACCAAAGTAACAAAGCCTACCATCAGTAACACACTTCGCCGCCAGGGACTCAAATCCTGCAGTGCAAGACATGTCCCCCTGCTTAAGCCAGTACATGTCCAGGCCCGTCTGAAGTTTGCTAGAGTGCATTTGGATGATCCAGAAGAGGATTGGGAGAATGTCATATGGTCAGATGAAACCAAAATAGAACTTTTTGGTAAAAACTCAACTCGTCGTGTTTGGAGGACAAAGAATGCTGAGTTGCATCCAAAGAACACCATACCTACTGTGAAGCATGGGGGTGGAAACATCATGCTTTGGGGCTGGGACGACTGATCCGTGTAAAGGAAAGAATGAATGGGGCCATGTATCGTGAGATTTTGAGTGAAAACCTCCTATCAGCAAGGGCATTGAAGATGAAACGTGGCTGGGTCTTTCAGCATGACAATGATCCCAAACACACCGCCCGGGCAACGAAGGAGTGGCTTCGTAAGAAGCATTTCAAGGTCCTGGAGTGGCCTAGCCAGTCTCCAGATCTCAACCCCATAGAAAATCTTTGGAGGGAGTTGAAAGTCTGTGTTGCCCAGCGACAGCCCCAAAACATCACTGCTCTAGAGATCTGCATGGAGGAATGGGCCAAAATACCAGCAACAGTGTGTGAAAACCTTGTGAAGACTTACAGAAAACGTTTGACCTGTGTCATTGCCAACAAAGGGTATATAACAAAGTACTGAGAAACTTTTGTTATTGACCAAATACTTATTTTCCACCATAATTTGCAAATAAATTCATTAAAAATCCTACAATGTGATTTTCTGGATTATTTTTTCTCATTTTGTCTGTCATAGTTGACGTGTACCTATGATGAAAATTACAGGCCTCTCTCATCTTTTTAAGTGGGAGAACTTGCACAATTGGTGGCTGACTAAATACTTTTTTCCCCCACTGTACATACCTCAAAAGTAGTGCTGTACTCCCAATATTGATAAGTCACAAGCGGTTCCTCATTCTCATCTAAGATAAAGGTACAGTATCATGGTCACACTGGGAATGTTCAAGGACAAAACACATGTCCTGAGGAAGGGAAACAAGGATGTTCCACCTCTCCTTTATTCTCTGGTTAACCAAACAGCTAGGAGTATTTTCTCTCTTCCCGCCATTGATTTTCATCTCATCTACCTGAAGGCAACAGATTCATCTTTTACAACTGTGAGTTTTCGACAGCCGTTCACGCTGGGCGAGACGCTTCTGAGCGCCATGCAGCTTATGCACAACGCCAATTAATGATTTTGTCATTTCAACAGTGGGTGGGTGACGCAGTGCTGTATATTCGTTGAAGTACTTTTGAGGCATAACTGCGACTCGTAATTTGTACCATCTGTTTTAGTGGGAGAGAAAAGAGATAGAAAAAGAGAGAGAGACCGAAGCCCAGGCAGCAATGCATAATGTTTGGTTTGTGTGACTAGTGATGCCGCCATGTCTTGAGGACATTGAAGAGGGAACATATGTTGTCGTCGGAGCCCCGCGGGCTGACATTGAAGATGAGGAAAGACAGTACTTCAAGGCAAATGTTGTCCCTGAAGAAACACTGCCACAACCTATATGGCTCAGAGTATTGACACGTCTCCTGTGGACCACAGAACTGTTACATTGGGATTTACACATAGTAGTAATGGGCAGCTAGGTCCCCTTGACTGTTCAGGGAAGAAGGACAAAAGTCCCTCAAAACTGGATCACTCAACAGGATTAGCCTGGAGGAAAGCTGCATAATCAGAAGCATTGCTACTGAGTGCCACAGACTGGGAATGCATGGAAGACATTACTAGGAATGCATGTAAATGCAGGGGCGACAGGAGTCTCTTACAGTAGGCCCCACATACTGTACCGTAGTGTAGTGTCTCTACAGCATATTTAACCCCTTACACTTGTGGGAATTGGCCTATATAGATAAAGCTAAATTGAAAGGTTTCTCACAGAAGAAATATGAAATGCATAACCATGGTAGCAATTGAAAGGGAACAGTTTGGAGATAATGGGGAAATTATTAGACCAAAGGTGAGTACACAACAGTTCACTTGCCACAAGACTGAACCACAAGACATACAGTAGAAAGGAGTCACGAGTGCATTCAGGTGTATGTGCCGCGGCGAATTTTCTTCACAATAAACAAACAGTGTAGGCTCATTCTGTTCAGACATATACAATGTACACTACCGTTCAAAAGTTTGGGGTCACTTAGAAATGTCCTTGTTTTAGTTTTTCCATTAAAATAACATCAAATTGATCAGAAATACAGTGTAGACATTGTTAATGTTGTAAATGGCTATTGTAGCTGGAAACGGCTGATTTTTTATGGAATATCTACATAGGCGTACAGAGGCCCATTATCAGCAACCATCAGTCCTGTGTTCCAATGGCACGTTGTGTTTGCTAATCCAAGTTTATCATTTTAAAAAGGCTAATTGATCATTAGAAAACCCTTTTGCAATTATGTTAGCACAGCTGAAAACTGTTGTGCTGATTAAAGAAGCAATAAAACTGGCCTTCATGAGACTAGTTGAGTATCTGGAGCATCAGCAATTGTGGGTTCGATTACAGGCTCAAAATGGCCAGAAACAAATAACTTTCTTCTGAAACTCGTCAGTCTATTCTTGTTCTGAGAAATGAAGGCTATTCCATGCGAGAAATTGCCAAGAAACTGAAGATCTCGTACAACGCTGTGTACTACTCCCTTCACAGAACAGCGCAAACTGGCTCTAACCAGAATAGAAAGAGGAGTGGGAGGCCCCGGTGCACAACTGAGCAAGAGGACAAATACATTAGAGTGTCTAGTTTGAGATACAGACGCCTCACAGGTCCTCAATTGGCAGCTTCATTAAATCGTACCCGCAAAACACCAGTCTCATCGTCAACAGTGAAGAGGTGACTCCGGGATGCTGACCTTCTAGGCAGAGTTGCAAAGAAAAAGCCATATCTCAGACTGGCCAATAAAAATAAAATATTACTATGGGCTTTTTCTTTGCAACTCTGCCAAGAAGGTCAAAAACATTGCTTTTCTTTCGAAGACAAGGACATTTCTAAGTGACCCCAAACTTTTGAACGGTAGTGTATATGACATGAGTTTTATGATTTGGAGATGTGAAGTGCACATTTGGACAAACAGGTGTTTGGCTTGCTTGTATGACATCAAAGCGCTATTTATTATAATCCTCAACGTCTCATCTTTCAAAATACATTGAGTCATCTTAAATTTACAGCATTTCCCTCACTCAGACAACAAAAAAGTTGCAGAAAGAGGGATGGGGGGGGGGCAACTTTTTGTAATGCGCGGTGCTCAAGTTCAGAACGGCTGTCAGTCAAAACCCATACAGATCTGTGAAGCACAGAGCCAAAACTCTGACGTCATGTATAGCATGTTACTGTACAGCCAATACGTTCCAATTTTGGCACTTATTAGTGCCCAAATCTGCTATTTTCAACCCGTATACATGTACAAGTATAAAGGGTTAACAAATTAATATTTGCCATTTAGGAGACACATTTATCCAAAGCGACGTAGTTTTATTTAATTCTTTACATATGGGTGGTCCTGGGAATCCAACCTACTACCCTGGCATTGCAAGCCCCATGCTACACCAACTGAGCTACAGCGGACCACCAGGTGCCTCTTGTAAAACAGATTCTAATAACACATTCAGACATCATCATTAATTACAATTTGAATCCTCAAAGTGAAAAGCTACTGTAAAGGTAACTGTTTCAGACAATGGAATGGTAAGCAAATACAAAAAAAAATAACTGTAACCTTGAAATATCATCAACATGTTGACGTCTCACTATAAAGCCATCATAATTGACCCTGGTTAATAATGATATCATTGAGATGTTTATCAGAGCCCAGCCATAGGGCCTTCATTACATCTCTGTAGCAGAGGGTTAGAGAGGAGCTCCCTACTAAGCCCTGTTTGGACACATGATGAATGAGCCTGAGATAGACTGCTGCCATTGGAGACTGGAGAGCAGAGAGAGCCAGAGGATGATGAATAATGGCTCTGTAGTCTCTTTCCCCACAGGAAGCTCCTATTCCAGTACAAAGGGAGAGTTGACAACCCAGAACCAACCCTCACAGAACCAAGCCTATCGACAACCAGTGACAGAACCATGCCTTCCTATCCACAGCCAGGGACAGACAGAGGTAAACATCACCTGCTTTAGACAAGACTCAAAGTTTCCCAAACCACCTTAGTTGTGCAATGAGTAAAACTGTATCATAAAAGTCAAACTCTTTCTCCCTCTCCGTCTCATTTTCTGAATAAGGATAAAAACTCTCGGCGGAAAGACAAGCGGTCCGCAAGGATGCTGAAAAATGAAGGCTTTCAGTGAGAAACGCCGGGAAAAAAACAAATGCACTTTTGCAAATTAACTTTGACTGCTCAACAAGGAGCTCGTGTTGACAAGGGAGAGCACGGATCTGAGAGAGACAAAACAAATGTAATCATCTTTTCCATCAAGAGGGAATCTTACTCCTTTTCCTCCACAAAGACCCCCCTGGCTTAAATCAATTGCAAACAAACCTGATTCTGCAGCAGCGAGCGAGAGAAACAGGAGGGAATAAACAGTAGCTTTCAATTTAATTCAGCGCTGGGCTCGGGGAAAGCAAAACTTTCATCCATCACTTTCATGTTGCTCAGAAGGCAGCAGTAACTCTGAACACACAACTGGAGTGACAACGACTGTAGTACGTTTACCACCTGCAATACACTTGACATCTCCTTATGTATTTATGATCACGTTTCACCTTTTATTGTTGCTTACTGTTCGTCTACGACTTTGAAGTGTTGCTCACACGAGCGAGGAGAGAGAGAACGAGAGGAGGGAGAACCCTTGAGGGTTATTTACTGTTTCACTCTCAATCACAACCTGTCTGTAATCATCAGGCCCTCAGTAAATAAATACAGTACAACACAGCCACTACAACAGGAGCTGTCGAGCCACACTGTGGCTGCCTGCCACATCAAGGGGATTCCTTCTCTAGTCTTTTAGGAACAGTGTTCATCAACCCTGGTCATGGAGACCCACATTTTCGTTCTAGCCCAGCACTAACTAACACCGGATTGAAATAATCAAGAGCTGGATAGTTGACTAGATGTGTCAGGGCTAAAATGTGGACACCCTGTGTTTCTTCAGGAGCAGTCTGTGTCCACACTATAGTCTACCAGGAGGTGGGTGTCTGTAACGAACAGTATATGCCAGTCTGCCTATTGTGCCCTGCTGAGTGAGTCAGACAGGACATGAATATGCCACCAGTGATGAAGGACATAGTCTAGCCAGTGATGCCCATGGCTTCTCTCTCTCTCCCTCTATCTTCACCACTCAGACCACATCCCTACATTCCATATCCTGTCATTAAGACTCTACGCTTCCTTCCCTTCCTTAAAAATAATCTCAGCAGTTTTTTGTCCATCCACTAATAATTCAATTTAGCAGACCCAGCGCTGCGGCTGCCATTAGTTTTGAGGACGTGATTTAAGATTGATGACTTGTGTCCCCCCGGGAGTCTGTTTCGAGGTGGGGGGGACCTGGCGATGGCCGGGTGGCAGCGCTGGAACAGGCGTGGGAGTCAAGAGAATTAAAGTTCTGAATTGATTTTCTCAAAATTTGAGCTGACTAATGTGACAAGTCGCAGCTGTGAGCGACTCAGTGCCGGAGCCGTGCCCGTCTCCTCCAGGCTCCTCAGTGTGACATGGTGGCAATGGGAGGAAAGGGTGCTGGGGCCCCCCTTCTTACACACACACACACACGCACAGGCACACAGATGCACACACTCACATACACACACACTCTCTCGCACAAACACACATATAGCCTCCGCCACCCCCTGTAACACAGTGCAGCACAGAGCTGCTCACCCATCAAACTCTAGTCAGTGACACAAATTACAGGGGAGGACTGAGTGAGGGAAGCGAGGCTGGGCCTGGCACCTCACACGCACAGCTCAGCGCCTACAGTACACCGGGCCACGCTACACCGCTGACAAGGAACGGGTCACTACGGTGGCATTGGTGAATTATTCAACAGAAAACAGAAAGAGAGAGAGACAGAGAGAGAAAGAGAGGGAGGGGGGTAGAGGAAGAGAGGGGGGGGGGTAGAGGCAGAGAGAGAGAGCACATAATACATATATAGAGAGAGGAGGGAATACACATCAATCTGAAAATGCACACCTTGTCAGAGTACTGTAGGCTACTATCAAAAACATGATGAACCATCTAAAGGTTGCTGTATGTTGTAAAGCACCATGAACAGCATTAAACTTTTCTACTTTTGTAACATGTTGATACTGTATACTGTTATTGCTATAAATTACAGCAATTCTACTGAGAAACAGACAGATTTGAAATCTTAGTTCTCAACAGTGAAAATGAACTGTCTGCATTTGTTTCTCGGAAACAAAATACCAGGCCATTCTAGAGGACTGAATTACTCTTTTAACCAAGTGTTTGCATCTCAATGTCCCAACTGGCAAAAAGTCACAAAAGGGGCCATTTTATATACGGTCTGGCAATTCATTTATGGATGACTTAAAGAAACAGTAAGCAAACAGTCTTAAAAAACAGGGGGCCCTGATGAGTGAACGTTGGAATTGAGTTTCACGCTCGAATGCAGCCTTTAAGACAAAGCACCTCAGAAGATAATTACAGTGTCAAGCATCCGTCGTGCAAGCGTGTGACGATTGGCCAATATTTAGCTTTAATTAAATCAAAGGCAGAAATGTAATTTCTCCTGAGTGATCTTTACACAGAGGCCAATTCGAAAAAAAACAACATAGCGGTAGGTTGGTTAATGCATTTCCTTTGTTTGTTTTGCCCCCAATGTCCGTGAGGTAGAAGAAGCACATGCAGAGAGATAGACCACTCTTATACACCTCGTGAGGAACAGCGGGATTCTAACTGGAAAATAGACTTAAATTAGCCGTACACAATTTAAAATTATGGCTAAAAGCAATTCAAATGAATGCAGTAATAGGCTAAGCACTGGGGTTAAGTAATTTACCATGTGAAAGGGCATACTTTGAGAAAACAATGTACAGTAAAGCAGTTACTTAGCTGTTACAGTGTCCCATAATTTTTAACTGACAATTTACAGTAAGAGTACTGGATAGGACTGAAGCCTACACAGAGTACCTCACCCACACTTTATAGGTTGTGAGATAGAGTAGTTATGGCATCGCTTTGCGAACTCTTCATTTTAAGTATGTCATTACTGAAGGTAATTTGAGTGCTCTTATATCTCAACAAGAATTTAGTGGAAACATACTTTAAGTAACTTTGTAACTCCACTTGTCTAGACTTGCACAAAAATGGCATTCTCATATGGACACATCAATTTGTTCTCACTAGTCAACTCTTGTTGATTCTGGAGGGCCATTTTCAAAGCATTAAATAATACAGTAAAATAAAGTTTCCAAGGAAGAAAATTATATTGTAAGCTGTAACGTTTTTTAACGGATGAATGAACACAGTATGATGTGGATTCTAAGTCCATCTATGTGTTAATGTTTGAGGTTGGTCATAATGTTCAGGTACAGTAGGTATTGATGGTTTGGAGCGTACCTCGGAAGTAGTGTTTTAATATGTTGTGTAAGTAAGCTATTGGGGTTTGGTCTGTTTTCATTACCCAGCAGCCACTAGGCTCTGGCTCCCTAGCAGTGTCTCTCTCCAGACCAGGGAATTAAAAAAGACCTCTCTATATGTTTGGACTGCAGAATGGAGAACGTGCGGGGAAAGGTCAATACAAAATTAATATGGGCATTAATATTCCTAATGCAAACTCACAACGTTGGAGCGTGTCATAGATGGAGGTCTGCACAAAGTTTTATAATAAAACCCTGCTAGTGCCATCAGATTTGTGTGGATCTTAGAGCTGAGACACCTGTGAAAGTTCAACACGCTGTAATTGTGACGAGGTGTTGGGTACATTTCTAAAATGTCTGATGCTGTTGATGAGCAAAGTGCAGTGTTTCGTCTCAGAGCTCTCTCTCGGTTTAATTGATTGTAAAACAGTTTAAAAACTGCCTGAACTGCCGAAAGACTCAAAGGTTGCCGGAGTGTTCAGAGATTTAATTACATTTATGATATGAGGAGGGATTTGACTATACAAATTCCTTTAAACTGAAGAATGTTGTGTATGTAAACACAAAGTCTTGAGTTCCTCCGTTTTCAGAAAATACGTGCAGAGAACTGTCAAAAAGCGTATTAATTGAATTCTGTATTCTGTACACAGCTTATACAGTGAGGGGAAAAAAGTATTTGATCCCTTGCTGATTTTGTACATTTGCCCACTGACAAAGAAATTATCAGTCTATCATTTTAATGGTAGGTTTATTTGAACAGTGAGAGACAGAATTAGGACTCTTAAAGGGAGTGCTCCTAATCTCAGCTTGTTACCTGTATAAAAGACACCTGGGAGCCAGAAATCTTTCTGATTGAGAGGGGGTCAAATACTTATTTCCCTCATTAAAATGAAAATCAATTTATAACATTTTTGACATGCGTTTTTTCTGGATTTTTTTGTTGTTGTTCTGTCTCTCACTGTTCAAATAAACCTACCATTAAAATGATTCAGAGGAGAACTGGGTGAAAGTGTTGTGGTCAGATGAGACCAAAATCGAGTTCTTTGGCATCAACTCAACTCGCCGTGTTTGGAGGAGGAGGTATGCTGCCTATGACCCCAAGAACACCATCCCCACCGTCAAACATGGAGGTGGAAACATTATGCTTTGGGGGTGTTTTTCTGCTAAGGGGACAGGACAACTTCACCGCATCAAAGGGACGATGGACGGGGCCATGTACCGTCAAATCTTGGTTGAGAACCTCCTTCCCTCAGCCAGGGCATTGAAAATGGGTCGTGGATGGGTATTCCAGCATGACAATGACCCAAAACACACGGCCAAGGCAACAAAGGAGTGGCTCAAGAAGAAGCACATTAAGTCTAGCCAGTCTCCAGACCATAATCCCATAGAAAATCTGTGGAGGGAGCTGAAGGTTCGAGTTGCCAAACGTCAGGCTCAAAACCTTAATGACTTGGAGAAGATCTGCAAAGAGGAGTGGAACAAAATCCCTCCTGAGATGTGTGCAAACCTGGTGGCCAACTACAAGAAACGTCTGACCTCTGTGATTGCCAACAAGGGTTTTTCCACCAAGTACTAAGTCATGTTTTGCAGAGGGGTCAAATACTTATTTCCCTCATTAAAATGCAAATCAATTTATAACATTTTTGACATGCGTTTTTCTGGACTTTTTTGTTGTTATTCTGTCTCTCACTGTTCAAATAAACCTACCATTAAAATTATAGACTGATCATGTCTTTGTCAGTGGGCAAACGTACAAAATCAGCAGGGGATCAAAAACTTTTTTCCCTCACTGTATTATACTAACTGTAAGTCGCTCTGCTAAATTACAAAAAATAAATTTAAAAAATTTAAGCTTCACAAACATATTACTTAAATTGTACAGTAGAAGTAGCTATACTTAATTATGACAAAACAACAACTACAAGGACATCACACACATAAGAGATCAATGTAAAATTCAATAAAAAATAAAGTATTTCCCTGTCACAAGAGACAGAATGGATATTTTTGAGAGCAGAAACTGCACCACCGGGCAATTTGACAAGTGTTTTGCAGTAATTATTCATGATGACAACACGCAGCAAAAAGTTAAGGCCCCCAAATGTACATTTTAGAAAAAAAGTGCAGCATGGTTGTCGTCGTGTTTTATTCATGATAAACTGATCGCCTGGCTAGGAAACCCCCATCTGCTTTGGATGTACCTGTTAATGCGCTATTATTTATGAGGGTGTTTGTTTAGGAATGCACACTGCCACATGTGCACACGTAATTAATCCAGCAGACAATTAGATATTGTTTCAATACGCAGCTGAGTGCAATTAGCATCATTGGTAGTTCACATATGTTGGCAGTGCAACGAACGGCTTAGATTAGGCACTGAAAGTGCTTGTTAAAATCTCTAACCTAAGGCCACTTGAGCAGAACTCTCCCCCTAATGATCGTCTAAATGTTGTTGATGGAGAAATAATCAATTTTCCCTTTGCAACTAGTGGGTTCCGAGTTAGAAAACCTGATTAACCCAATCACAGACTACTTAATTACCAATGCTCCGATTACCACACCGCTCTCACAATGACTCAATTAACAGGTGTTTTAAAGAAGAAGAAAAAAAACTAAAATTAACAAAGAATCTCTCAAAGCAGAATTCAGTTCATTTCAGTTCCCCCATGACTGAGCGCTCAGTAAAAGTCTGCTACTTTTCTGAAAGTGATTTGACAAGCTGAGGGAACTGGCCCTCGTCCAATATCCTCATCCTCTCATTTCCCCTGTTTTCCAACAGGCTCTCATTCCAATGGAGTCCCATTATTTTCTCCTCACCGGGAGGTTTTCCACACCCAGTGACATCCATTGGAAGCCCCATTTGTGTTAGTTGGGGTAGTGGGCTAAAGGCTTGGAGAGAGAGCGCTAACTTGCTAAGCAGCAGTCCAGCTCCCATGTCTGGCTCTGCTGGGCTGTTTTGCCACAGTGGTTGCCGGGGTGATGCTTCACGGACTGCACTGACCTCCGCAATTTCAAACCGTCAATCTGAAAGACCGGAGTAGCTCTATCCCGCTTGCCTCTTTATAGATGCGCACATCTTTTTATTCTAAATCCAGTCTCATTATTGTTCCTCTCCACTAGCCAGCAGGAAAAGCCCTGCTGAAGTTGGAGAGTTAATTGAGCGAGTCTTTCACACTGTTTGGTCTGAGAGAGTGAGCTGGCTGGCTGGCTGCCGGCCGGAGCTCTTATTTGCGTAGATTCCGGATGTAGGGCCGATCGGTCGGACGAGATTGTCTGCTGCCGGACTTCACTTGAGCATTCATGTCTGGGTACTTGGTGTATTCGCTCATTACCAAGCAGAGAAATGTCAGAAGGAGAACCAGGGCTGTAATGTAATCTGGACATTGAACTTCTTCCTCTTTAATGATAGGCAGACTTATTTGGCTCCTCCACACTGTGTCATGTTTAACAGTGTTACATAGAGTTGAAGTCGGAAGTTTACATACACCTTAGCCAAACACATTTAAACTCAGTTTTTCACAATTCCTGACATTTAATCCTAGTAAAAATTCCCTGTCTTAGGTCAGTTAGGATCACCACTTTATTTTGAGAATGTGAAATGTCAGAATAATAGTAGAGATAATTATTTATTTCAGCTTTTATTTCTTTCATCATGTTCCCAGTGGGTCAGACGTTTACATACACTCAATTAGTATTTGGTAGCATTGCCTTTAAATTGTTTAACTTGGGTCAAACATTTTGGGTAGCCTTCCACAAGCTTCCCACAATAAATTGGGTGAATGTTGTCCCATTCCTCCTGACAGAGCTAGTGTAACTGAGTCAGGTTTGTAGGCCTCCTTGCTCGCACAAGCTTTTTCAGTTCTGACCACAAATGTTCTATAAGATTGAGGTCAGGGCTTTGTGATGGCCACTCCAATACCTTGACTTTGTTGTCCTTAAGCCATTTTGCCACAACTTTGGAAGTATGCTTGGGGTCATTGTCCATTTGGAAGACCCATTTGCGACCAAGCTTTAACTTCCTGACTGATGTCTTGAGATGTTGCTTCAATATATCCACATAATTTTCCTTCCTCATGATGCCATCTATTTTGTGAAGTACAACAGTCTCTCCTGCAGCAAAGCATCCCCACAGCATGATGCTGCTACCCCCGTGCTTCACGGTTGGAATGGTGTTCTTCGGCTTGCAAGCATCCCCCTTTTTCCTCCAAACATAACGATAGTCATTATGGGCAAACAGTTCTATTTTTGTTTCATCAGACCAGAGGACATTTCTCCAAAAAGTACGATCTTTGTCCCCATGTGCAGTTGCAAACCTTTTTTATGGTGGTTTTGGAGCAGTGGCTTCTTCCTTGCTGAGTCGACATAGGACTCGTACTGTGGATATAGATACTTTTGTACCTGTTTCCTCCAGCATCTTCACAAGGTCCTTTGCTGTTGTTCAAAGAGTCAATACAGGACTAGGATTGAATCGTACTACACCGGCTCTGACGCTCGTCAGATGTGGCAGGGCTTGAAAACTATTACAGACTACAAAGGGAAGCACAGCCGCGAGCTGCCCAGTGACACAAGCCTACCAGACGAGCTAAACCACTTCTATGCTCGCTTCGAGGCAAGCAACACTGAAGCATGCATGAGAGCACCAGCTGTTCCGGATGACTATGTGATCACGCTCTCCGTAGCCGATGTGAGTAAGACTTTTAAGCAGGTCAACATTCACAAGGCCGCAGGGCCAGACGGATTACCAGGACGTGTACTCCGAGCACGTGCTGACCAACTGGCAAGTGTCTTCACTGACATTTTCAACATGTCCTGACTGAGTCTGTAATACCAACATGTTTCAAGCAGACCACCATAGTCCCCGTGCCCAAGGACACTATGATAACATGACTACCGACCCGTAGCACTGACGTCTGTAGCCATGAAGTCCTTTGAAAGGCTGGTCATGGCTCACATCAACACCATTATCCCAGAAACCCATTACATCATTTTCTGGAATTTTACAAGCTGTTTAAAGGCAGTCAATTTAGTGTATGTAAACTTCTGACCCACTGGAATTGTGATACAGTGAATTATAAGTGAAATAATCTGTAAACAATTGCTGGAAAAATTACTTGTGTCATGCACAAAGTAGATGTCCTAACCGACTTGCCAAAACTATAGTTTGTTAACAATAAATTTGTGGAGCGGTTGAAAAACAAGTTTTAATGACTCCAACCTAAGTGTATGTAAACTTCCGACTTCAACTGTAGCTGGAGCAAGAAAGGAAGGCCACAAGGCCTGCTGCATAATGTCAATTTGATCTAGACTAGAGTTCTGGGCAATATATATATATATATATATTTTTTTTTTCACCTTTATTTAACCTGGTAAGCCAGTTGAGAACAAGTTCTCATTTACAACTGCGACCTGGCCAAGATAAAGCAAAGCAGTGCGATAAAAACAACAACACAGGGTTACATATGGGGTAAAACAAACATAAAGTCAAAAATACAACAGAAAATATATATACAGTGTGTGCAAATGTAGCAAGTTATGGAGGTAAGGCAATAAATAGGCCATAGTGCAAAATAATTACAATTAGTATTAACACTGGAATGATAGATGTGCAAGAGATGATGTGCAAATAGAGATACTGGGGTGCAAATGAGCAAAATAAATAACAATATGGGGCTGAGGTAGTTGTATGGGCTAATTTCAGATGGGCTGTGTACAGGTGCAGTGATCGGTAAGGTGCTCTGACAACTGATGCTTAAAGTTAGTGAGGGAGATAAAAGTCTCCAGCTTCAGAGATTTTTGCAGTTCGTTCCAGTCATTGGCAGCAGAGAACTGGAAGGAATGGCGGCCAAAGGAGGTGCTGGCTTTGGGAATGACCAGTGAGATATACCTGCTGGAGCGCATACTACTGGTGGGTGTTGCTATGGTGACCAATGAGCTAAGATAAGGCGGAGATTTGCCTAGCAGTGATTTATAGATGGCCTGGAGCCAGTGGGTTTGGCAACGAATATGTAGTGAGGACCAGCCAACAAGAGCGTACAGGTCACAGTGGTGGGTAGTATATGGGGCTTTGGTGACAAAACGGATGGCACTGTGATAGACTACATCCAATTTGCTGAGTAGAGTGTTGGAGGCTATTTTGTAAATGACATCGCCGAAGTCAAGGATCGGTAGGATAGTCAGTTTTACGAGGGCATGTTTGGCAGCATGAGTGAAGGAGGCTTTGTTGCGAAATAGGAAGCAGATTCTAGATTTAACTTTGGATTGGAGATGCTTAATGTGAGTCTGGAAGGAGAGTTTACAGTCTAACCAGACACCTTGGTATTTGTAGTTGTCCACATACTCTAGGTCAGACCCGTCGAGAGTATTGATTCTAGTCGGGTGGGCGTTCGATTGAAGAGCATGCATTTAGTTTTACTAGTGTTTAAGAGCAGTTGGAGGCTACGGAAGGAGTGTTGTATGGCATTGAAGCTCGTTTGTAGGTTTGTTAACACAGTGTCCAATGAAGGGCCAGATGTATACAAAATGGTGTCGTCTGCGTAGAGGTGGATCTGAGAATCACCAGCAGCAAGAGCGACATCATTGATATACACAGAGAAAAGAGTCGGCCCAAGAATTGAACCCTGTGGCACCCCCATAGAGACTGCCATAGGTCCAGACAACAGGCCCTCCGATTTGACACATTGAACTCTATCTGAGAAGTAGTTGGTGAACCAGGCGTGGCAGTCATTTGAGAAACCAGGTCGATGAAGACGGCTGCACAGTACTGTCTATTATCGATCGCGGTTATAATATCGTTTAGGACCTTGAGCGTGGCTGAGGTACACACATGACCAGCTCGGAAACCGGATTGCATAGCGGAGAAGGTACGGTGTGATTCGAAATGGTCGGTGATCTGTTTGTTAACTTGGCTTTCAAAAACTTTCAAAAAGGCAGGGCAGGATGGATATAGGTCTGTAACAGTTTGGATCTAGAGTGTCACCCCCTTTGAAGAGCGGGATGACCGCGGCAGCTTTCCAATCTCTGGGGATCTCAGACGTTACGAAAGAGAGGTTGAACAAGCTAGTAATAGGGGTTGCGACAATTTCGGCGGCACATTTTAGAAAGAAAGGGTCCAGATTGTCTAGCCCAGATGATTTGTAGGGGTCCAGATTTTGCAGCTCTTTCAGAACATCAGCTGTCTGAATTTGTGTGAAGGAGAAGCGGGGGGGGGGCATGGGCAAGTTGCAGCAGAGGGTGCAGAGCTGGTGACCGGGGTAGTGGTAGCCAGGTGGAAAGCATGGCCAGCCGTAGCAAAATGCTTGTTGTAATTCTCGATTATTGTAGATTTATCGGTGGTGATAGTGTTTCCTAGCCTCAGTGCAGTGGGCAGCTGGGAGGAGGTGCTCTTATTCTCCATGGACTTTACATATGTGGCCAGACATGCCATACTGTTCACCAAAAAGTATGTAAAAGGTAAACAATTACAAATTAAAATTGTAATTCCTAATCACCAAACATAGTCCTATATACCTACTTTATTAGCGACGCCTAATTCCCTTTCAGTCAGTCACAACCTACCACCAAATGAGAAATCCAATCCGCCCTGGGCAGATCCCTATTTTCCCTCCTTCCATCTTCCTTTAGGGAACCAGAGATTAGAGTACGTGAGTATTTGGTTAACAGTCTCACTTACCAACATTCCACCTTAGTATTTTATTCACTTTGAGTCTATCTATTTATTGCTCTAAACTCTGAGTAGAGTGGTGGTTCTGCTGTAGCCTGAGGCAGAATAAGCAATAATGTAAACCCCGGAGAGCTATTCACAGGGAAGAACAAGCCTACCGACCAGAGAGAGATTTTCTCCTCCACTGTTCTCCGTTTGGGCGTTGGGGAGGCTAAACGGCGGAGGATATCGCTTATTAAACCATCTGCCTGATGCTAATTAGATTATCTGAGATAAAGAGGAGTTTTCTTTGTACATTTTAATGAGATGATGTGTCAGGCAATTGGAGAGAGAGGTGCTGAAGATGGATGTAATTTCTTTTTGGGGCGGAAGGTTTGGTTTGAGACTGAGGATTTTCAGGTGAAAGTGTAAAAATGAACAGATGTGGAGGAGTGATTAATAGTGGAAACATCTTGGCCACAAGAACAAAGAAAAGAGGAAGTTGGGTTATGGTAGTGGCCCCTTTCACTGAATGGGCATAAAAAGACTACCCTCCGTTTGCTATTGAGATGTTTGACACAATAATTTAAGCATCGAGGCTGAATGTTTTGAAGCATCCAACCTAATCAAGAAATTGATTTAGAAAGCATTGATGATAGGATTCCAATTAAGAGCGTAACATTGGAATCTTAACCCAGTCTCTGTCTGCATCTGAACTTGCACCATTTTCCCTATAGTGGCCTGATCAAATGTAGTGCACTACATAGGGAATAGGGTGCCATTTGGGACAAACTAGTCTCTGGCCCTCCATCTAACCAGCAGATAGAGTTCAGTGGTAAGGATATTCATAGCGGGCCCCACAACTAATGAGAGAGAGACTATTGATTAGGGGCTGCCTCCAGAGAAGAACATAAAAGTACACATTCAATAAAACAGACTTCATATCCCATTCAACTAGTGTAAAGGTTAAGTGCTGAGGAATATTGCAAGGATCAATAATTGACTGCAACTTCATGTATGGTCGGTGTCGATAGCCTATATCATCATCTAATCTCCAAGCCAAATGCCACTTGGTGCAATCTGTTTGACGCATATGTTTAAAGCAAACCCAAATAGCATGGTTTACATTTGCAGTTCATATGATTTATACCGAACACTCCACAGCACACTCTTATAAACTAATAAAGTCATCACCAGCCATCAACGTGGCTTTGTATAAATTGGAGCTTATTAAAAGTTAATAACCACATACATAACCGCGTATTCTCCCTTTACAATAAATAAACTCAATTTCCTCACCGTTAATGGCGAGAGAGTGGCTCCTTAAGCAAGACAAATGAAGGGTTTGTGGCGCACAGTAACAACATTAACTGGCTAATTAAGCAACAATAGAGGGATTCTGCCACTTCTCACAATAATTACGCAATGTGGTTTAATGAAAAGGTTAACTACGCAGAAGGAATAGGACGTCTGAGCAAGGCGGGGATGGTTGGTTCCAAACAAACACTTTTCCCTATTTGTCTCCCTGTTAACCAGGCCCAGTTAGAGTTATATGATCTAGTATTTCTCCTATTGCATCTTTCTTAATGGATATTATATCCAGTATCCACTTCACAGATGAGTGCACTATTACAATGGAGAGAGAAATAGAGTCTCTCTTACTGTATGTGCCCCCTAGCAGAGAAACTGGCCACAGGGCAACTCTTGCAAATGCCAGATTGGCTGGTCCATCTTTAGCCCAGTGGGCCTGACTAAATTGCTCATAATGATCATTATTTGGCTAAAGAGGGCCGTGACAGGAAAAAAATTGGCCGTTGTGGGGGCCTCTAGGAATAAAATGGGCCGGTGTGTTAGAAATGCCCGGACCAATCTTTGGTCCCAGTCCGTCCCTGGCCCCTAGGATTACTGAGACGTCTGGGATGTTCACAGAAGCAAAAATAACATATAAGCTTGAACTCTAGTAAAACTTTGCTCTTCTAACTAGCATAATTTTATTCATACATAATCCCAAAACCACAATATTACATACAGTACTGAGCAACACGATTTCTCTCTTTTAGTTGATGAGAAAGCTTTACAATGAATTCTCAGTTTGACTACCAAACTCTTAGAAACACATCAGCAACAGCACCCTTGATCTCTAGTCTAGACTAAAGTAATACAAGGTCTCTTGCTTCTAATAACATCTATGTCCAAAGGCTCCTCAGGCAATACCCTATTTGTCTTGACTTAATGTCATCCTCATAAATGATTACTTTAATACCCCAGGTAGACCCAAATAACCTGGGGCGACACATCACACCAAACCACACACACCCATTACATATGACCTGTTGGTCAGCTTATACATTCAGAATACATCTTCTAGATCTGAATATTCATTGAGGGACTCATCTTAAAGTGAGAGTGATTGAGCTCTCAGCTCAGCTCCTGTGTAACTGTGAGAGAGGCGTGTCAGGGCTGGACCAGAGGGTGGACATACACAGTGAACACAGACCGTTATAGTACTGTAGTAGCCACTCCTGCTGCTCTATGAAAATACAATTAACTATAGGAACCATGCTGTGAGGTGTGGATGGATATTCTATATGGGCACATTTCCATATGCTAACGCCTTAAATATTCCATTAATTGCCAATGTAAATGCCCTTGAGGGTGCCAGACCGCAGACATAATCTGGCAGGGTTGCTAGCTAGCTGCAGTACCCTAGCGTGATCCTTTCAAATGTGACAGGGGAGACACACAGACGGACCTCCAAAAACCTTACCTCCATTCTGTTTTCTCACCCCGCGACCCCCAGAATGTGAGTGTACATATTTTGGGGTTTCATATGAAACCTGTTTTCTACATTTTCCCACGTTGCATCTGTGACATGCTCGTGAACAGGGTTTATATGGACAGAGGTCACCCTCCAACCGCTAGGTTATATGCTTCCCCCAAACCCATTGGTCCTATGAAAGCTGGGGAATATGGGGAACAAGGGATGGAGCACAGGTGGGTGGATGGTGATATAACCTAAAGAGGACAGGGAGACAGTCTGTGGTTGACCATCTGCCAATGTCCTCTAAGCTAGTCAGTGTATCTCATCTTTATGGATCCACAGCGATCAAAAGTATCATAACCGTTGTCCATGTCTTGGCTGTGAATGACATCAACAGTAGTAGTTGATTTCAGGGGCAGTGTAACCTGTATGTGCTCTATGTCTGAACTCCAGATTTCTGACACTCTATTGAATGGAAATGTCGGAGACTTGAAGAATTAAAATCTAAATACATCTGAGATTACATTTAGAACAAAGAAGTGTAAATCCACAAATGCAATTACAAACAGAGGATTATTTAAGTAAGAAAGAGTGTAACTGCCAATGGCAGATTTAAAATAACTTTCTACACACACCCACTGTATACAGTGCCTTCGGAAAGTATTCAGACCCATTGACTTTTTCCACATTTTGTTACGTTACAGCCTTATTCTAAAATGTTTTTTTTATATACACTACCGGTCAAAAGTTTTAGAACACCTACTCATTCAAGGGCTTTTCTTTATTTTTACTATTTTCTACATTGTAGAATAATAGTGAAGACATCAACACAATGAAATAACACATATGGAATCATGTTGTAACCAAAAGTGATAAACAAATCAAAATATATTTAATATTTGAGATTCTTCAAATAGCCACCCCTTGCCTTGATGACAGCTTTGCACACTCTTGGCATTCTCTCAACCAGCTTCAACTGGAATGCTTTTCCAACAGTCTTGAAGGAGTTCCCACATATGCTTTGCACTTGTTGGCTGCTTTTCCTTCACTCTGCGGTCCGACTCATCCTAAACCATCTCAATCTGGTTGAGGTCGGGGGATTGTGGAGGCCAGGTTATCTGATGCAGCACTCCATCACTCTCCTTCTTGGTAAAATAGCCCTTCCACAGCCTGGAGGTGTGTTGGGTCATTGTCCTGTTGAAAAACAAATGATAGTCTCACTAAGCCCAAACCAGATGGGATGGCGTATCGCTTCAGTATGCTGTGGTAGCCATGCTGCTTAAGTGTGACTTGAATTCCAAATAAATCACCTCCTCCTCCATGCTTTACGGTGGGAAATGCACATTCAGAGATCATCTGTTCACCCACACCGCGTCTCACAAAGACACGGGGGTTGGAACCAGAAATCTCAAATTTGGACTCCAGACTGGTCTACTGTCCATTGCTTGTGTTTCTTGGCCCAAGCAAGTCTCTTCTTATTATTGGTGTCCTTTTGTAGTGGTTTCTGTGCAGCAATTCGACCATGAAGGCCTGATTCACGCAGTCTACTCTGAACAGCTGATGTTGAGATGTGTTTGTTACTTGAACTCTGTGAAGCATTTATTTGGGCAGCAATTTCTGAGGCTGGTAACTCTAATGAACTTATCCTATGAAGCAGAGGTAACTCTGGGTCTTCCATTCCTGTGGCGGTCCTCATGAGAGACAGTTTCATCATAGCGCTTGATGGTTTTTGCGACTGCACTTGAAGAAACTTTCAAAGTTCTTGAAATTTTCCAGATTGACTGACATTCATGTCTTAAAGTAATTATGGACTGTTGTTGCTCTTTGCTTATTTGAGCTGTTCTTGCCATAATATGGACTCGGTCTTTTACCAAATAGGGCTATCTTCTGTATACCCCACCTACCTTGTCACAACACAACAGATTGGCTCAAACACATTAAGAAGGAAAGAAATTCCACAAATTAACTTTTAAGAAAGCACACCTGTTAATTGAAATGCATTCCAGGTGACTACCCAGGTAGCTGGTTTTCTCTAGCAGGAGAGGTAAGCTTGGCTTCGTTTATGGTGTTGAGTTAAGCTTAAACCATGTATTTAGTTTGTAGGTAGGTATTGTAGTTTGGTATTATAGGTAGCTTACTCCGGTAGTTATTGTAGGTTATTATTGTAGGTAATTATTGTAGGTAAGGATTTTATTCGGCGGAGCCCAGGCGAAGCACGAGGCTAGCTTACCCACTACCTGGACCAACAAAGCTAGCTAGCTAGAGGGTAGCTACCGGTAACTTTTAGCAACAGTGGTTAGCTGTTTCCAATGTTATTTCACGCTTAAGAGTACCTGTAATTGAGCCAGCTAGCTGCCACCTTCAGCTGTTTTTTCTAACCTCATTATCATTAACGTTAGGTGGTCGGTAGCTGCTGTACCTAATTTCGGCTACTGATTGCAGTCTGCCAGTTTGGCTTTATACATAGCTTGGGCTTTGTCGAGTAAGGCTTAAACTATGTATTTAGATTGTAGTTAGGTACTATAGGTAGGCATCGTGGGCTGTATATTATTAAGTAGTATTGGTAGGCATCGTGGGCTGTTGCGGGTAGCTGTTGTGTAGTTATTGTAGGTTACTTTTGTATTCGGCGGTGCCGGATGTAGCACGAAGCTAGCTCGCTAACTCACCTCCTGGATTAGCTGGCGAGTTGCTATTAGCAACGGTAGCAACTAAAAACAATATCCTTTTAGCCAGCTACATTCGCTCACAGCGACGCCGTTTTTCAAACAAAGTCAACACAGTAGCCATTGCTAGCTAGCCAACACTACCAGCAGGCTGTGGTAGCTAAATACAATATCTTTGTGCTAGCTACCCAACGTTTAATCATTGCTGCGTTATGAAAGGTAAGCTTGGCTTCTTATATGGTGTTGAGTTAAGCTTAAACCATGTATTTAGATTGTAGGTAGGTATTGTAGTTTGGTATTATAGGTAGCTTACTCCGGTAGTTATTGTAGGTTATTATTGTAGGTAATTATTGTAGGTAAGGATTTTTATTCGGCGGAGCCCAGGCGAAGCACGAGGCTAGCTTACCCACTACCTGGACCAACAAAGCTAGCTAGCTAGAGGGTAGCTACCGGTAACTTTTAGCAACTGTGGTTAGCTGTTTCCAATGTTATTTCATGCTTGAGAGTACCTGTGATTGAGCCAGCTAGCTGCTACCATTCAGCTGTTTTTCTAACCTCATCCGAGGCATTAACGTTAGGTGGTTGGTAGCTGCTGTACTTAATTACAGCTACTGATAACAGTCTGCTGTAGCTTACAACAATTCTAATTTCTAAAGTGGAAGTTGGGAGAGTTTTATTCGGGTGGTTCAGTGAAACAATTATAGTTTCTGAGGTGGAAGTTGGGAGAGTTACAGTGGGGAAAAAAAGTATTTAGTCAGCCACCAATTGTGCAAGTTCTCCCACTTAAAAAGATGAGAGAGGCCTGTAATTTTCATCATAGGTACATGTCAACTATGACAGACAAAATGAGGAAAGAAAATCCAGAAAATCACATTGTAGGATTTTTAATGAATTTATTTGCAAATTATGGTGGAAAATAAGTATTTGGTCAATAAAAAAAGTTTCTCAATACTTTGTTATATACCCTTTGTTGGCAATGACACAGGTCAAACATTTTCTGTAAGTCTTCACAAGGTTTTCACACACGGTTGCTGGTATTTTGGCCCATTCCTCCATGCAGATCTCCTTTAGAGCAGTGATGTTTTGGGGCTGTCGCTGGGCAACACGGACTTTCAACTCCCTCCAAAGATTTTCTATGGGGTTGAGATCTGGAGACTGGCTAGGCCACTCCAGGACCTTGAAATGCTTCTTACGAAGCCACTCCTTCGTTGCCCGGGCGGTGTGTTTGGGATCATTGTCATGCTGAAAGACCCAGCCACGTTTCATCTTCAATGCCCTTGCTGATGGAAGGAGGTTTTCACTCAAAATCTCACGATACATGGCCCCATTCATTCTTTCCTTTACACGGATCAGTCGTCCTGGTCCCTTTGCAGAAAAACAGCCCCAAAGCATGATGTTTTCACCCCCATGCTTCACAGTAGGTATGGTGTTCTTTGGATGCAACTCAGCATTCTTTGTCCTCCAAACACAACGAGTTGAGTTTTTACCAAAAAGTTATATTTTGGTTTCATCTGACCATATGACATTCTTCCAATCCTCTTCTGGATGCACTCTAGCAAACTTCAGACGGGCCTGGTCATGTACTGGCTTAAGCAGGGGGACACGTCTAGCACTGCAGGATTTCAGTCCCTGGCGGCGTAGTGTGTTACTGATGGTAGGCTTTGTTACTTTGGTCCCAGCTCTCTGCAGGTCATTCACTAGGTCCCCCCGTGTGGTTCTGGGATTTTTGCTCACCGTTCTTGTGATCATTTTGACCCCACGGGGTGAGATCTTGCGTGGAGCCCCAGATCGAGGGAGATTATCAGTGGTCTTGTATGTCTTCCATTTCCTAATAATTGCTCCCACAGTTGATTTCTTCAAACCAAGCTGCTTACCTATTGCAGATTCAGTCTTCCCAGCCTGGTGCAGGTCTACAATTTTGTTTCTGGTGTCCTTTGACAGCTCTTTGGTCTTGGCCATAGTGGAGTTTGGAGTGTGACTGTTTGAGGTTGTGGACAGGTGTCTTTTATACTGATAACAAGTTCAAACAGGTGCCATTAATACAGGTAACAAGTGGAGGACAGAGGAGCCTCTTAAAGAAGAAGTTACAGGTCTGTGAGAGCCAGAAATCTTGCTTGTTTGTAGGTGACCAAATACTTATTTTCCACCATAATTTGCAAATAAATTCATTAAAAATCCTACAATGTGATTTTCTGGATTTTTTTTCCTCAATTTGTCTGTCATAGTTGACGTGTACCTATGATGAAAATTACAGGCCTCTCTCATATTTTTAAGTGGGAGAACTTGCACAATTGGTGGCTGACTAAATACTTTTTTCCCCCACTGTATATATTTATTTATTTTTTTGGTGAGGGAGGCCTGCTCTCTCCTTTCCCTGATGTTCAGTTCATTTCATCCCGATCTCCTCTGCATTATTGTAGCCATCTGTTGCAGCCTGTCAACTATGCCTCTGCCTATCCCTGTTCTCTCCTCTCCGCACAGGCTACACAAACGCCCCACACCGCGTGGCTGCTGCCTCTCTAACCTGGTGGTCCCTGCACGCACCCCACACCTGGAGTTCCAGGTCTCAGGCAGCCTCTGGAACTGCCGTTCTGCTGCCAACAAAGCTGACTTCATCCCAGCCTATGCTAATCTCCAGTCCCTCGACTTCCTGGCGCTGACGGAAACATGGATTACCACTGAAAACACTGCTACTCCTACTGCTCTCTCCTCATCTGACCATGTGTTCTCGCATACCCCGAGAGCATCTGGTCAGAGGGGTGGTGGCACAGGAATCCTCATCTCTCCCAAGTGGACATTCTCAATTTTTCCCCTAACCCATCTGTCTATCTCCTCATTTGAATTCCATGCTGTCACAGTCACTAGCCCATTTAAGCTTAATATCCTTGTCATCTATCGCCCTCCAGGTTCCCTTGGAGAGTTCATCAATGAGCTTGACGCCTTGATAAGTTCCTTTCCTGAGGATGGCTCACCCCTCACAGTTTTGGGGGATTTCAACCTCCCTATGTCCACATTTGACTCATTTCTCTCTGCCTCCTTCTTTCCACTTCTCTCCTCTTTTGACCTCACCCTCTCACCGTCCCCCCCTACTCACAAGGCAGGCAATACGCTTGACCTCATCTTTACTAGATGCTGCTCTTCTACTAATCTCACTGCAACTCCCCTCCATGTCTCCGACCACTACTTTGTTTCCTTTTCTCTCTCGCTCTCCTCCCACACTACTCACTCTGCCCCTACACAGATGGTAATGCGCCGCCGCAACCTTCGCTCTCTCTCTCCCACTACTCTCTCCTCTTCCATCCTATCATCTCTTCCCTCTGCTCAATCCTTCTCCCTCCAATCTCCTGATTCTGCCTCCTCAACCCTCCTCTCCTCCCTTTCTGCATCCTTTGACTCTCTGTGTCCCCTATCCTCCCGGCCGGCTCGGTCCTCCCCTCCAGCTCCGTGGCTTGATGACTCATTGCGAGCTCACAGAACAGAGCTCCGGGCAGCGGAGCGGAAATGGAAGAAAACTAAACTCCCTGCCGACCTGGCATC
Source organism: Coregonus lavaretus (assembly GCF_964263955.1). Lineage (NCBI taxonomy): Eukaryota > Metazoa > Chordata > Actinopteri > Salmoniformes > Salmonidae > Coregonus > Coregonus lavaretus. The sequence goes on along the minus strand of NC_140000.1, from coordinate 37,942,980 downwards.
TTTTCACTCCCTCCTCTCTACATTTTCTTCATCTGTTTCTGCTGCTAAGGCCACTTTCTACCACTCTAAATTCCAAGCATCTGCCTCTAACCCTAGGAAGCTCTTTGCCACATTTTCCTCCCTCCTGAATCCTCCCCCCCCCGCCCCCCCCTCCTCTCTCTCTGTGGATGACTTCGTCAACCACTTTGAAAAGAAGGTTGACGACATTCGATCCTCGTTTGTTAAGTCTAATGACACTGCTGGTCCTACTCACACTGCCCTACCCTATGCTTTGACTTCTTTCTCCCCTCTCTCTCCAGATAAAATCCTGCGACTTGTGACTGCAGGCCGCCCAACAACCTGCCCGCTTGACCCCATCCCCTCCTCTCTTCTCCAGACCATCTCCGGTGACCTTCTCCCTTACCTCACCTCGCTGATCAACTCATTCTTGACCGCTGGCCATGTCCCTTCCGTCTTCAAGAGAGCGAGAGTTGCTCCCCTTCTCAAGAAACCAACACTCGATCCCACTGATGTCAACAACTACAGACCAGTATCCCTTCTTTCTTTTCTTTCCAAAACTATTGAGCGTGCCGTCTTTAGCCAACTCTCTTGCTATCTCTCTCAGCATGACCTTCTTGATCCAAACCAGTCAGGTTTCAGGACTGGTCATTCAACTGAGACTGCTCTTCTCTGTGTCACGGAGGCTCTCCGCACTGCTAAAGCTAACTCTCTCTCCTCTGCTCTTGTCCTTCTAGACCTGTCTGCTGCCTTTGATACTGTGAACCATCAGATCCTCCTCTCCACCCTCTCCGAGCTGGGCATCTCCGGCGCGGCTCACTCCTGGATTGCGTCCTACCTGACCGGTCGCTCCTACCAAGTGGCGTGGCGAGAAGCTGTCTCCGCACCACGTGCTCTCACCACTGGTGTCCCCCAGGGCTCAGTCCTAGGCCCTCTCCTTTTCTCCCTATACACCAAGTCACTTGGCTCTGTCATATCCTCACATGGCCTCTCCTATCATTGCTACGCTGACGATACACAACTAATCTTCTCCTTTCCCCCTTCTGATAACCAGGTGGCGAATCGCATCTCTGCATGTCTGGCAGACATATCAGTATGGATGACGGATCACCACCTCAAGCTGAACCCTGGCAAGACGGAGCTGCTCTTCCTCCCGGGGAAGGACTGCCCGTTCCATGATCTCGCCATCACGGTTGACAACTCCGCTGTGTCCTCCTCCCAGAGTGCGAAGAGCCTAGGCGTGACCCTGGACAACACCCTGTCGTTCTCCGCCAACATCAAGGCGGTGACCCGCTCCTGCAGGTTCATGCTCTACAACATTCGGAGAGTACGACCCTGCCTTACACAGGAAGCGGCACAGGTCCTAATCCAGGCACTTGTCATCTCCCGTCTGGACTACTGCAACTCGCTGTTGGCTGGCCTCCCTGCCTGTGCCATTAAACCCCTACAACTCATCCAGAATGCCGCAGCCCGTCTGGTGTTCAACCTTCCCAAGTTCTCTCACGTCACCCCCCTCCTCCGCACACTCCACTGGCTTCCAGTTGAAGCTCGCATCCGCTACAAGACCATGGTGCTTGCCTATGGAGCAGTGAGGGGAACGGCACCTCTGTACCTTCGGGCTCTGATCAGTCCCTACACCCAAACGAGGGCATTGCGTTCATCCACCTCTGGCCTGCTGGCTCCCCTTCCTCTGCGGAAGCATAGTTCCCGCTCAGCCCAGTCAAAACTGTTCGCTGCTCTGGCACCCCAATGGTGGAACAAGCTCCCTCACGACGCCAGGACAGCGGAGTCACTCACCACCTTCCGGAGGCATTTGAAACCCCACCTCTTTAAGGAATACCTGGGATAGGATAAAGTAATCCTTCTACCCCCCCCCCCCCCCAAAATTGTAAAGTGGTTATCCCACTGGCTATAGGGTGAACGCACCAATTGGTGAGTCGCTCTGGATAAGAGCGTCTGCTAAATGACGTAAATGTGCCCTTGAGCAAGGCACTTAACCCTAATTGCTCCTGTAAGTCGCTCTGGATAAGAGCGTCTGCTAAATGACTAAAATGTAAAATGTAAGAGTGTGCATAGCTGTCATCAAGGCAAAGGGTGGCTATTAGAAGAATCTCAAATATAATATATTTTCATTTGTTTAACACTTCTTTGGTTACTACTACTACATTCCATATGTGTTATTTCATAGTTTTGATGTCTTCACTATTATTCTACAATGTAGAAAATAGTAAAAATAAATAAAAACCCTTGAATCAGTAGGTGTTCTAATACTTTTGACCGGTAGTGTATCTCAATCTACACACAATACCCCATAATGACAAGGAGAAAACAGGATTTTAGAAACTTTAGCAAATGTATCAAAAATAAAAAAAACAGAAATACTTTATTTACATAAGTATTCAGACCCTTTGCTAGGAGACTTGAAATTGAGCTCAGTTGCATCATGTTTCCATTGATCATCCTTGAGATGTTTCTACAACTTGGAGTACACCTGTGGTCAATTCAATTGATTGGACATGATTTGGAAAGGCACACACCTGTCTATATAAGGTCCCACAGTTGCCATTAAATATAAGGCTCCCTGCCTGTGCCATTAAACCCCTACAACTTATCCAGAACGCTGCAGCCTGTCTGGTGTTCAACCTTCCCAAGTTCTCTCATGTCACCCTGCTCCAGTTGCTCGTATCTGCTACAAAACCATGGTGCTTGCCTACGGAGCTGTGAGGGGAACGGCACCTCCTTACCTTCAGGCTCTGATCAGACCCTACACCCAAACGAGGGCCTGCTAGCCCCCCTACCTCTACGGAAGCACAGTTCCCGCTCAGCCCAGTCAAAACTATTCGCTGCTCTGGCACCCCAATGGTGGAACAAGCTCCCCCACGACAGCGGAGTCACTGACCACCTTCCGGAGACACTTGAAACCCTACCTCTTTAAGGATTGTCCATAGAGCTCCGAGACAGGATTGTGTTGAGGCAAAGATTTGGGGAAGGGAACCAAAACATTTCTGCAGCATTGAAGGTCCCCAAGAACACAGTGGCCTCCATTATTCTTAAATGGAAGAAGTTTGGAACCACCAAGACTCTTTATAGAGCAGGCCGCCCGGCCAAACGGAGCAATCGGGGGAGAAGGGCCTTGGTCAGGGAGGTGACCAAGAACCCGATGGTCACTCTGACAGAGCTCCAGAATTCTTCTGTGGAGATGGGAGAACCTCCCAGAAGGACAACCATCTCTGCAGCACTCTAACAATCAGGCCTTTATTGTAGAGTGGCCAGACGGAAGCCACTCCTCAGTAAAAGGCACATGACAGCCCGCTTGGAGTTTGCCAAGAGGCACCTAAAGACTCTCAGACCATGAGAAACAAGATTCTCTGGTCTGACGAAACCAAGATTGAACTCTTTGGCCTGAATGCCAAACGTCACGTCTGGAGGAAACCTGGCACCATCGCTACGGTGAAGCATGGTGGTGGCAGCATCATGCTGCGGGGATCTTTTTCAGCGTCAGGGACTGGGAGACTAAACAGGATCGAGGGAAAGATGAACGGAGCAAAGTACAGGGAGATCCTTGATGAAAACCTGCTCCAGAGCGATAAGGACCGACTGGGGGAGAAGGTTCACCTTTCAACAGGACAACGACCCTAAGCACACAGCCAAGACAACGCAGGAGTGGCTTCGGAACAAGTCTCTGAATGTCCTTGAGTTGCCCAGCCAGAGCTCGGACTTGAACCTGATCGAACATCTCTGGAGAGACCTGAAAATAGCTGTGCAGCAACGCTCCCCATACAACTTGACAGAGCTTGAGAGGATCTGCAGAGAAAAATGGGAGAAACTCCCCAAATACAGGTGTGCCAAGCTTGTAGTGTCATACCCAAGAATTAGCACACATTTCTAAAAAGCTGTGTTTGCTTTGTCATTATGGGGTATTGTGTGTAGATCAATGAGGGGGGAAAAAACAATATAATCAATTTTTGAAAAAGGCTGTAACCTAACAAAATGTGGAAAAAGTCAAAGGGTCTGAATACTTTCCGAAGGCACTGTATGCCACAGTGTGCCAGGGCCACATTTGATTTATTTAAGAAACACTGCTAGTGAAGAAGATCAAGATGTGAAAAACGAATCATAGTTGAATAATGCAACTCTTTGCATTTGTACATATTGTATAAGAGTTCATTATTTAGTAAACGAACTGACAAAAAAGTCCATTAGTGTTTTTCAACAAGAAACAATTAATTACTCTGAGCATACAGGTTAGCTTATTGGTGACGAGTTAAAAAATGTATGAAACAAAAATATTTACATATTTTTCAAAGATGGGGAGGATGCACATCTACGATGATGAGGCCTAAATGGATGGTGTCTTTTTAAAAATGTATGCGTTGCACAAAGCATTCCCTTAGCAAGCGTTTGAGAGCTTTTTGTCATGAATTTGTTATGAAAATGTTGGTTGACAAATAGGAAAACATAAATATTAAAAGCATTTACAACATTTTACTTTATGAGTTGACACATTTAATATGCTGACTAAAAGCTTGCCACAGTTCTCAATTACTCTCCCTCTCTCGCTGTGTGTTAGCTAGAATCTTAAAGATGCATTCCGCATGCAAAGACTCACTCACTTTGAAAAACATTCTTGTAGCTTAAGGGTTCATAAATACGGTTGCAGTACGTAGATAAGATGCTGCTGCTTTGCATATAACACAGATTCAAAACATGCACTCATTGCGTTCATCAAACTGCACGGCTTATTAGAATGGAAGTAGCATTAAGCTTTAATACAGAAAAACCCTGAGAGGCCTAAACACAAACCAACGTCTAATTCCTCACAAACAGACACAAAGCAAGACAGCACACAAGAGGCAGCCAACACACAAGATTACCATTCATCCGATCTCAAACGCCACACACACATGCTGCGCATCAAATTGAAGAATAATAAGAAATAAACTATGCAGATGTTGACTGAAAATATTGATAAGCAAATGTTGGTATAATATTCTTCCGTATGTGCAAAAATACATGAAATACAGCAACTAAAGCTAGAACCTTACACAGTAAAATATGACCAAAATGTGTTATTTTGTAAGGGTGTGTACACAAAATTGCTGGGAAGTTCTGCATTATTTTATTATGTCTGAATTTAAATGTTCACTAGGTTTCTCTTGTGCTATACTGGGAATACCAGAGCTTAGATCTGAAACAGCAGGGAATTCCACCACCTGACTTTACTCTTTTACATTCTCGACACACTCAAAAACAAGCTACCACTTTACAGAAACAGAAAAGAGAGAGGGAACGATAAATAGCGGTGCAACCGCGGTGATTGAACATTGTTTTCTGAAGATCATAGTCCCAAAATCACACCTGACATTTCAAACACTGAAAGCTACCCACATATATTCAGTCTCTCTCTCCCCTCCTGTCTCTATCTCCAGGGTGCTGGGTTATTAATGAGTCAGACACATAAAAAGCATTTGTGTGACTGGGAGTGTCAGCCATCAAAAAGTATGTTTTGAACCGTCTCTGTGCATGTTAGAGAATTATTCTCTTTATAAGGACAAGAGACAATCAGTGATTGCCAGGGCTTTCAAATGACCAGACCTTGAAGCCTCATTCGCAGACACACTGTATGAATATTGTATGCAAAGTGTAGGAAGTTTGGTTGTCTAGAGGGAGAGGCTTGAAGACTGGAAGACATTGGTGCTAGTAATGACTGTTTGCTATGAAAATAGTGTGTGTTTTGCGGTACAGAGTGTGTGTGTGCGTGACATATTATATTTCCTGTAATTAATTGGATAGACCGATACAACAGCCACAGGTGAATTTTTTGAACGGTTGTTATCATGTGTGTTTACCACCAGATTATATTGAAACACAGACAGTTAAGGAACTCTCCTTTTAAACTGAGGCTCACACAATAGTAACAGAACCTTACCAAAACAGGTGAAACTTTCCCTGCCACTGACACAAACAGAAACACACATTACATTATACACAGAGACCTCTCGCCATGTGATCTTCCCAGTGCCTCCCTGGACTGGTAACAAATAATGGGGGGAACTCTGAAAAGGGTTTTGATGCTCCTCTCCTGTCAGAGCAAGTGGCACAGTGGCAGCCCAGCATCATCTCCCCTCCACCAAACACACAGACCTTTTCACCTCCAACACTCTAAAACAGCATACAGGAAACCCTTTGAATAAGAAATACTCCAGAGTTTCAAACAACTTCCTGCAAGGTGTGCCAGCGGAAAAACCCATTGAGCAAACAATGTTGATGTGGGAGAGGATAGATACTATATGTGGAGGATGCCTTAGTGAATAACAGATGGAGCACATCGGCTTCAAGAAGAGAATGTGCCGAGGCCTGCAACTCTAGCGGGTCAAATCTGTGTACAGTGCTGTCAAGAGGGGTGTCTGCCTGTTACACAAACAGCGGGAGATGTCCAGGCGGTGGTACAAGCATCTCAAACTAAATTCAACACCATTTAGTTTCTGTCTTTCCCACTGAACCAAAGATAAATCCTCTGTAAGGCCATGCTATCATCTCCGGTGTACGATGACAAAGTAGATCCTACCTTCTCTCAACATATGCATGTTCCCAAAAAGCCATTATTGTACATTTTAGTCATTTAGCAGACGCTCTTATCCAGAGCGACTTACAGTTAGTGAGGTCATACATTTTTCATACTGGCCCCCCGTGGGAATCGAACCCACAACCCTGGCGTTGCAAGCGCCATGCTCTATCAACTGAGCTACACAGGGCCCATTATACCCTCCTGGAGGATGACCAATGACCAGAATGGGCCTAAAGTACACTGGGTGGCATATATGTCACTCCACTCCTAGACAGCTGTGGGTTTGATGGGTGCCGGGAATGGGGCCATTTTAGTAGCTGATGTGTCCATCGCTGAACAATATGTAATACTAGGTTACAGTCGGGGCCCGAACATGACAGAAAATCATTAGCCACTATAGGCTGTTAACTGTCACATGAATGATTGAAGAAGCAACGAGGCGTCCAGTTTTGTGTGGCAGTTAAACGTCTGTCCTTCCAAACGGGATCCCGCCGAGACCTATGACGAAGCAGCTTGAGGAGGGCCACTCACCTTCAGACAGGGAAACCTGGTCTGCCATACTGCATGGTGATCAGGGGGATCGAGAGGGTCAAGTGGAGCATATGGCGTCTGGTTTATACATGAGCTCGAGTCTCTTTAAATACAAGCTGATGGGTAAAGCAAAAGGCCAGCCGGAGACAGTGAGACCAGACACCAGGGTTGGTTTCTATGTACCATAAGTTATATACGTAGAACGGTGATTCACCAAACAAACATTTGACTCAATCTGATACCAACTGAACTGTAAAAAAAATATTATAATAAAAAAAGGAGCCCTCAACAGGAAAAACAGAATGTCTCATTTTCCACCTGGAAGGAGATAATAGGTTTGAATCAACGCTAAAAAGCAGAGCCTGTTTTTCTGGGGTTCCAACCAGATTAAAATCTCCTCTGACATTGAGCACAGCCAGCTATCATTTCAATGCAGTCTCGCCCGCAGTCCAGATGAGCTCCTCTGCTCTCGACAGTTTTATAAACCCCTTCAACTGAGATGACATTCATCACCTTGTTTAGCCACTATGTAACATATACTGTGGCGGACTGGTGGTGGGGCTATTTTCCACAGAGCAGAGTGAAGCACAATCTCCATAGGATTCCCCAGTGTCCTCTCAGCTCTCTGTGAGAAGGGCCTAGCTGCTTCACAGACATGCAGACTGAGGGTCTCTAGGGGAGGCCCAGCCTGTCAAAGAGGACCATTATTTAAGATAACTCTGCCTTTCCCTTTCACCAGGCTCTCTCCATTCATTAAGGTCGTTACAGTTAAATGTTTTTTTCCCAAAGACAGTAAGAAATACATGGAAGGGGAATAGGTAGGAAATTGTCAAATTATAAATTAAGCCTCTGCTGCTTCAATTATTTGCTTCATTTCATAATAACGTGGTTAATTATTCAAGGAGGTTAATTATAACTAGGTTAATGACATTATAATAAAACAGACTGAGACATTTTCCTCCAGTTTATATTACACTTACAGTTGAAGTCGTAAGTTTACATACACCTTAGCCAAATACATTTAAACTCAGTTTTTCACAATTCCTGACATTTAATCCTAGTAAAAATTCCCTGTTATAGGTTAGTTAGGATCACCACTTTATTTGAAGAATGTGAAATGTCAGAATAATGTTAGAGAGAATTATTTCTTTCAGCTTTTATTTCTTTCATCACATTCCCAGTGGGTCAGACGTTTACATACACTCAATTAGTATTTGGTAGCATTGCCTTTAAATTGTTTAACTTGGGTCAAACGTTTCGGGTAGCCTTCCACAAGCTTCCCACAATAAGCTGGGTGAATTTTGGCCCATTCCTCCTGACAGAGCTGGAGTAACTGAGTCAGGTTTGTAGGCCTCCTTGCTCGCACACGCTTTTTCAGTTCTGCCCACACATTTTCTATAGGATTGAGGTCAGGGCTTTGTGATGGCCACTCCAATACCTTGCATTTGTTGTCCTTAAGCCATTTTGCCACAACTTTGGAAGTATGCTTGGGGTCATTGTCCATTTGGAAGACCCATTTGCGACCAAGCTTTAACTTCCTGACTGATGTGGGGGGCCAGTATGAAAATGTATGCACTCACTAACTGTAAGTCGCTCTGGATAAGAGCGTCTGCTAAATGACTAAAATGTAAATGTAAATGATGTCTTGAGATGTTGCTTCAATATATCCACATAATTGTCCTTCCTCATGATGTCATCTATTTTGTGAAGTGCACCAGTCCCTCCTGCAGCAAAGCACCCCCACAGCATGATGCTGCCGCCCCCGTGATTCACGGTTGGGATGGTGTTCTTCGGCTTGCAAGCAACCCCCTTTTTCCTCCAAACATAACGATGGTCATTATGGCCAAACAGTTCTATTTTTGTTTAATCAGACGATCTTTGTCCCCATGTGCAGTTGCAAACCGTAGTCTGGCTTTTTTATGGCGGTTTTGGAGCAGTGGCTTCTTCCTTGCTGAGCGGCCTTTCAGGTTATGTCAATATAGGACTCGTTTTACTGTGGATATAGATACTTTTGTACCCGTTTCCTCCAGCATCTTCACAAGGTCCTTTGCTGTTGTTCTGGGATTGATTTGCACTTTTCGCACCAAAGTACGTTCATCTCTAGGATACAGAACGCGTCTCCTTCCTGAGCGGTATGATGGCTGCGTGGTCCCATGGTGTTTATACTTGCGTACTATTGTTTGTATAGATGAACGTGGTACCTTCAGGTGTTTGGAAATTGCTCCCAAGGATGAACCAGACTTGTGGAGGTCTACAATATTTTTTCTGCGGTCTTGGCTGATTTCTTTTGATTTTCTCATGATGTCAAGCAAAGAGGCACTGAGTTTGAAGGTAGGCCTTGAAATACATCCACAGGTGCACCTCCAATTGACTCAAATTATGTCAATTAGCCTATCAGAAGCTTCTAAAGCCATGACATCATTTTCTGGAATTTTCCAAGCTGTTTAAAGGCACAGTCAACTTAGTGTATGTCAACTTCTGACCCACTGGAATTGTGATACAATGAATTATAAGTGAAATAATGTCTGTAAACAATTGTTGGAAAAATTACTTGTGTCATACACAAAGTAGATGTCCTAACCGACTTGCCAAAACTATAGTTTGTTAACAAGAAATTTGTGGAGTGGTTGAAAAACGAGTTTTAATGACTCCAACTTAAGTGTATGTAAACTTCAGACTTCAACTGTACATAAATATTTGAATTGTTATAAATATCTTACAACTGTGAAAATTGACGGCATGCATGCTGAAGCCACATGCCGAAGCCATTTACAACGCCAATTAAAAAATATATATATGTGTCTCAGGCATCTTTTAAAAGCCAACAACAACAGTAACAACAGATGCCTCTCTGGGAGTACAGTATATTCAGTCCCGCTCCCTCTGGTGTGTGGCCAATTAATTTATAGAAGTGGATCTGAAATTACACACAATGCACTCGGGGTGTGTTTATGTATCTCTGTCTGTGTGACAAACAAGCGCTTGTTCGTTCAGTGTATCCGCTTGGCACTACAGCCCTACGGGGCATGATTACCAGACCCAGAGTGATCCTTCAGCTCTCTGCCTGACACACTCGTGTCTCCCCCCCTCTTCCTTCACATTTTTTATATTGCCAGTGTGTTTTATTTACTCCTAGTGGCGCGTCCGTCTCTGTAATGTGTCTGCCTGCCAGGCTGATAAATAAAGCTGTTTTTCTTTTTACGGTGCCCGTGCCGTTTACAGCTAATGTGTCTTCATCCCCACTGCTATTTATCAGCCTCTCTAGACGTCCGCTGGCTGGATGAGAGGAGGCCCAATCCTCTATTTCATCACAACTATTTCTGCGCTGAGGTGAATGTGGTGGATGTAGTGTTGTGGTGTCAGGGCAGTTTTCACTCTAGATCAGTACATTCACAACAACAGACAAGGTTTGGAGCATTGGCTGTCAAAGCTTCGGTGACTAAAAGTTTGGCTTCTCTGCTGTGATAGTGGCTGAAGTTATGAACCAACTTGCTACATTTAAATGTCTTTCAAAGTCTTATTACGTTATACCGTAAAGTCTCACTTCTTTACACAGGAGACTAGCCACACTGAGTAAAATATTATTAAATATTCCCCTCCTGCTGGAGTTCATGCAGACATGCATGGTTTCAACAACCTTATTAAAACAAAAAAACGAGAGAGAGAAAACGTTACGTTGTAATTCATGACACTTGTGCGCGTCCTCGAATTCCTTTTTCAAACACTTGTCTTGCCATGCCATATTGGATGTCAGATCCTCTGATGTAGCTCGAGTAGAAGCCTCTCACACCGAATAAGGTCTCACTCTTTCCTGCATTTGAAGCTATCACTCAATGCGATTCTGTGTTGTTTGACATCAAAAGGGGGAAGGAAGACACCGGCATCACCTGTCGAGTGCTCCAAACGGTTGAAGCTAAAATATCTTCAAATCACTTGTCCAAGACATTTCCCCTATTAAAGCTGACTCCATGCAGGCTTAAAGACTGAGACAGGCCCTTAAGATGAGCTATCCAAGACGCAGTGTTACAGATTGGAGATCATACAGTAGGCCAGGCAATGCTTTAGAACAGCCTGCAGTGACATGATGCCATTTAAAGAGAAACATTTATAATGCCAAGAAGAGGACCTGATGCTGCCGATACACAAGATGCCAATAGAGCTCCTTATAAAATCACCCATCACTGGAAAGCTGGGAGATTACAAACTTAAAGTCAGGGAAATCTCTGGCAATCAAGCTAAACCTGGGATAGAGAATCCCTGCTATGAAATCTCACTCTGTAAAACAAAGAACACAGGCAGATTGAACGATTTTATTAATGTCCAGTACATGGGCATTGTGAAATAAGATAAAACAAATTTATCTTGGTTCTAACAAGTAGTTCCGCAGGAGAGATCAGAGATACTGTAGCACCACATACAGTACCAGTATTATATATCACACAGCTGCCAGTAAAGAGATGTGAACAATGATAACCAAGAGAACTCCTGTATATTTTAGTCTTTGTCTCATCTCCTCCCTGAGGTTCCCTCACCACAGTCTACCATGGGACACTGCCTGCTCTGCTCTGTCTCTAGCTCTCCTAATGGAAGAATTAACACTTCTTGTTAAGGTTGGCTGTTAACATAACCAGCCGAGGTATTGTCGTCTTGTTCCTGAATTAGAATCAGACAGAAATGCTTCAACATCCCGGCACTCTGAAGAGAGAGATAGTGTGTGTCTGAGTGTGTGTGTGTTTGTGTGTGTAAGCACGCGTGTGCGTGTGTTATTCCTAACGATGCGGCTGTGGGACCCGGCAGGGGGATGCTGGAGCGCTTGCTAGGTGTTTTTTGGAGGTGAGTTTGTAATCTCGGTAGATCATGTTTTCCACCCCTCAGATGAAGCAAAGCAGCTTTGGCAGCCGTGCGTTTCATCTCAGACACTGGGGTCCAAAACAAAGAGAAAATGATTGATTGGATGATGAATTATTTAGAGACAGAGGGCTGTGGAATGAACAGGCAGTAGTGAAGAGCAGGCAGACCGGTTCATCTCTCCTTAAAGATTGGATTACAACCAAAAGTTGGCCCTAATTGTACTAATGTGTGTCATCACAAATTTGCAGAAATCAAATATTGATGTGGACGTGGGGACACAGCTGTGGCTGTGTGGCGCTGGGCTGTGACAGCACTAGAGAGGCATTGTCATAAGGATGTGTAGGACAAGCTATAGCAGATATGCTGTACCACAGAGATAGTGACACGCATGCACACGCACACACCATCTTTCTCCCAGCTATACACACTTGCCTCCCCCTCACTTTCACAACAGCACATAGATACGCATACAAATAAATATTTACCTGAAAACTTTTAGAAAGTGTAATGAAATATAAACCTCAACATTGTTGTTGTGGTTTAATAACTGTAAAAATAACTTGAGCAAAGTACCATACCCCCACCACTGTTGATTCCTCATTCAACCACAGGGGGCGCTGATGTAATGTGCTTGCCGAGAGAGAGGAAACAAGGACTATGAGGCATGGCTACTGAGATGAACACAGCTTCCTTTTTTTCAATATCACCTCCTCATGAAATTTCATTTTGGATTGTAAATGTACAGTAATTTACTATCATAAATGTGTAATGGGCCCCTGAATCCAATGACATTGTAGTGGCTAATCAACTCATTTGAAAATGAATATAGATCTATTAAGTGGGGAGCTCAGCATTTCTGCGTAGTTAGAGAGAGTGGCGTGCCGTCAAACATGGGCACCACTTTTTACTCTAATCTTCAGCCCCAATTCCATTCCTACAGATTCTTTTATACAGATGATGAACGAGATTAAATGTCTTTTAAATACTGATTTGTTTTGTCATTCCGATCTGATCTGTAATTGACTTTAAGAATAGAGGAATTAGATGAGAGTGTAGATGAGGCTCATTTCAGCTCATTTGCGCAATATGAATGCAAGGGAAGTTAATGACACTTTTAGGAAAATTAATGTAAAAACAAGCAAGGGGAGGAAATAAATTAAATTGCACCATGAAATTCAAACAATCTGAACCCGCTGGGCAGCTGAAATCCACAAAAACATACAAGAACACACCACGATTTCAGCGTTTTATCTGTGAGAGACAGGGCCTGAGGCGCTACCTACAAACACTTAATCAAAGTTCAACTCATGGCAGAAAGTGACTAAGAAAGGGTGGGAAATGGATAGAGTACAGCATGCAAATGACAAATGCTGACACTGACTGTGTGCGTGCGCACACGTGCATATGCGTGTGCATGTGCACTTGCCTGTGTGTATGTATGTTGTGTGTGCACCTGTACTGTCTCCGCCTTCTAGATGGTAGCGGGGTGACTAGGTCGTGGTTCAGGTGGCTGAGGTCCTTGATGATCTTCTTGGCCTTCCTGTGACACCGGGTACTGTAGATGTCCTGGAGGGCAGGCAGTGTGGCCCCGGTGATGTGTTCGGCTGACCGCACCACCCTCTGGAGAGCCCTGCGGTTGAGGACGGTGCAATTGCCGTACCAGGCGGTGATGCAACCCGACAGGATGCTCTCATTGGTGCATCTGTAGAAGTTTGTGAGGGTCTTAGGGGACAAGCTGAATAACTTTAGCCTCCTGAGGTTGAAGAGTCACTGTTGCGCCTTCTTCACCACACTGTCTGTGTGAAGGGACCATTTCACATCGTCAGTGATGTTCACGCCAAGGAACGTGAAGCTTTTGGCCCTCTCCACTGCAGCCCTGTCAATGTGGTTGGACGCATGCTCTCTCTGCTGTCTCCTGTAGTCCACGATCAGCTCCTTTGTTTTGATGTTGAGGGAGAGGTTATTTTCCTGGCACCACTCCGCCAGGGCTCTCACCTCATCCCTGTAGGCTGTCTCGTCATTGTTGGTAATCAGGCCTACCACTGTTGTGTCATCAGCTAACTTGATGATTGAGTTGGAGACGTGTGTGGCCACGCAGTCATGGGTGAACAGGGAGTACAGGAGGGGGCTGACCTCACACCACACGTATATACACACACACACACATATACAGTGGGGGAAAAAAGTATTTAGTCAGCCACCAATTGTGCAAGTTCTCCCACTTAAAAAGATGAGAGAGGCCTGTAATTTTCATCATAGGTACACGTCAACTATGACAGACAAATTAAGATTTTTTTTCTCCAAAAAATCACATTGTAGGATTTTTAATGAATTTATTTGCAAATTATGGTGGAAAATAAGTATTTGGTCACCTACAAACAAGCAAGATTTCTGGCTCTCACAGACCTGTAACTTCTTCTTTAAGAGGCTTCTCTGTCCTCCACTCGTTTGCCTGTATTAATGGCACCTGTTTGAACTTGTTATCAGTATAAAAGACACCTGTCCACAACCTCAAACAGTCACACTCCAAACTCCACTATGGCCAAGACCAAAGAGCTGTCAAAGGACACCAGAAACAAAATTGTAGACCTGCACCAGGCTGGGAAGACTGAATCTGCAATAGGTAAGCAGCTTGGTTTGAAGAAATCAACTGTGGGAGCAATTATTAGGAAATGGAAGACATACAAGACCACTGATAATCTCCCTCGATCTGGGGCTCCACGCTCACCCCGTGGGGTCAAAATGATCACAAGAACAGTGAGCAAAAATCCCAGAACCACACGGGGGGACCTAGTGAATGACCTGCAGAGAGCTGGGACCAAAGTAACAAAGCCTACCATCAGTAACACACTACGCCGCCAGGGACTCAAATCCTGCAGTGCCAGACGTGTCCCCCTGCTTAAGCCAGTACATGTCCAGGCCTGTCTGAAGTTTGCTAGAGTGCATTTGGATGATCCAGAAGAGGATTGGGAGAATGTCATATGTTCAGATGAAACCAAAATAGAACTTTTTGGTAAAAACTCAACTCGTCGTGTTTGGAGGACAAAGAATGCTGAGTTGCATCCAAAGAACACCATACCTACTGTGCAGCATGGGGGTGGAAACATCATGCTTTGGGGCTGTTTTTCTGCAAAGGGACCAGGACGACTGATCCGTGTAAAGGAAAGAATGAATGGGGCCATGTATCGTGAGATTTTGAGTGAAAACCTCCTTCCATCAGCAAGGGCATTGAAGATGAAACGTGGCTGGGTCTTTCAGCATGACAATGATCCCAAACACACCGCCCGGGCAACGAAGGAGTGGCTTCGTAAGAAGCATTTCAAGGTCCTGGAGTGGCCTAGCCAGTCTCCAGATCTCAACCCCATAGAAAATCTTTGGAGAGAGTTGAAAGTCTGTGTTGCCCAGCGACAGCCCCAAAACATCACTGCTCTAGAGGAGATCTGCATGGAGGAATGGGCCAAAATACCAGCAACAGTGTGTGAAAACCTTGTGAAGACTTACAGAAAACGTTTGACTTGTGTCATTGCCAACAAAGGGTATATAACAAAGTATTGAGAAACTTTTGTTATTGACCAAATACTTATTTTCCACCATAATTTGCAAATAACTTCATTAAAAATCCTACAATGTGATTTTCTGGAAAAAGAATTCTCATTTTGTCTGTCATAGTTGACGTGTACCTATGATGAAAATTACAGGCCTCTCTCATCTTTTTAAGTGGGAGAACTTGCACAATTGGTGGCTGACTAAATACTTTTTTCCCCCACTGTATACACACACACAAATGGTCTGAGCAGCGTGCTTCAGCTCTGAGAATCACAAGTTTGCGCCCAGTGCTGGGCAATCGTTTATTATTATTTTGTGAGTGCCGAGGAAGGCATACAGTATATCAACGTTCTCATTAACTTTTCAAACGTCAGACGTCGAAGTCTATTTCTAGTAATCAGGCTGTGTAATTCACCCCCTGGTAAGACTAAATGCCTGGCAGCAAGGGTGAATAACTTTAGAGGGCTGTGATTGGGCCTGCCTGGTACAGGTCTGGCCACGGCTGTACAAATAAAAGACTGACTAGAAGGTGAGATACCTGAAGAGGCGGTTTCACACCACTGTTCATCATTCTCTCCTTCAGTACAGCGAGAGAGTGAACAGTGTGTGTGAGAGGGGTGGGGTGGGAGGTGTGGATGGGTGTGTGAGTGTGGGTGTGGGTGTGGGTATGTAGGGTGTGTGTGTGTGTGAGATGCTGGGGTATAATGGCCATTGCCTTCTGGATGAGGTGGATAAGAGACTGACTGAGCCTAGGCCTGGGCTTTGTTCCTGTACTTCTCTACTTCTCCTGCACTCCCCTAGAAAACTGAGGATGGATCAACAACTTTGTAGTTACTCCACAATACTAACCTAAAAGAAGGAAGTCTGTACAGAATCCAAATATTTCAAAACATGTATCCTGTTCGCAATAAGGCACTAAAGTAAAACTGAAAAATTAACTTTATGTCCTGAATACAAAGCGTTATGTTTGGGGCAAAACCAAAACATCACATCACTGAGTACCACTCTTCATATTTTCAAGCATGGTGGTAGCTGTATCATGTTATGGGTATGCTTGTCATCGACAAGGACTAGGGAGTTTTTTAGAATAAAAATAAACAGAATAGCGCTAAGCACAGGCAAAATCCTAGAGGAAAACCTGGTTCTGTCTGCTTTCCAACAGACACTGGGAGACAAATTCACCTTTTGGCAGGACAATAACCTAAAACACAAGGCCAAATCTACACTGAGTGACAAAACATTAGGAACTGCTCTTTCCATGACAGACTGATCAGGTGAATCCAGGTCAAAGCTATGATCCCTTACTGATGTCACTTGTTAAATCCACTTCAGATCAGTGTAGATTAAGTGGAGGAGACAGGTTAAAGAAGGAATATTAACCCTTCAGACAATATTTGAGATGTGGATTGTGTACTCTATATGTGTGTCGTTCAGAGGGTGAATGGGCAAGACAAAAGATTTAAGTGCCTTTAAACGGGGTATGGTAGTAGGTGCCAGGCGTATAGGTATGAGTGTGTCAAGAACTGCAACGCTGCTGGGTTTTTCATGCTCAACAGTTTCCTGTGTGTATCAAGAATGGTCCACCACCCAAAGGACATCCAGCCAACTTGACACAACTGTGGGAAGCAATTGAGTCAACATGGGTCAGCATCCCTGTGGAATGCTTTTGACAACTTGTAGAGTCCATGCCCCGACAAATTGAGGCTTGTTCTGAGGGAAAAAGGGGGTGCAACTCAATATTAGGAAGGTGTTCCTAATATTTTGTACACTCAATGTACACTGGAGTTGCTTACCAAGATGACATTGAAATGTTCCTGAGTGGCCTAGTTACAGTTGTGACAAAATATTGTGCAATCCAGGTGTGCAAAGCTCTTAGAGACTTACCCAGAAAGACTCACAGCTGTAATCACTGCCAAAGTTGATTCTAACATGTATTGACTCAGGGGTGTGAATACTTATGTAAATTACAGTGAGGGTAGTATTTGATCCCCTGCTGATTTTGTACGTTTGCCCACTGACAACGAAATGATCAGTCTATAATTTTAATGGTAAGGGGACAGGACAACTTACATTTACGTCATTTAGCAGACGCTCTTATCCAGAGCATACATTTTTCATACTGGCCCCCCGTGGGAAACGAACCCACAACCCTGGCGTTGCAAGCGCCGTGCTCTACCAACTGAGCTACAGGGGGCCCATTATACCGTCCTGGAGGATGACCAATGACCAGAATGGGCCTAAAGTACACTGGGTGGCATATATGTCACTCCACTCCTAGACAGCTGTGGGTTTGATGGGTGCCGGGAATGGGGCCATTTTAGTAGTTGATGTGTCCATCGCTGGACAATATGTAATACTAGGTTACAGTCGGGGCCCGAACATGACAGAAAATCTTAGCCACTATAGGCTGTTAACTGTCACATGAATGATTGAAGAAGTTTTGTTTTGTGTGGCAGTTAAACGTCTGTCCTTCATGTTTTGCAGAGGGGTTAAATACTTATTTCCCTCATTAAAATGCAAATCTATTTATAACATTTTTGACATGCGTTTTTCTGGATTTTTTTTTGTTATTCTGTCTCTTACTGTTCAAATAAACCTACCATTAAAATTATAGACTGATCATGTCTTTGTCAGTGGGCAAACGTACAAAATCAGCAGGGGATCAAATACATTTTTCCCTCACTGTAGATATTTCTGTATTTCATTTTCAATCAATTTGAAAAAAATTCTAAAAACATGTTTTCACTTTGTCAGGATGGGGTATTGGGTGTAGATGGGTGAGAAACAAATATAATTAATACATTTTGAATTCAGGTTGTAACAACAAAATGTGGAATAAGTCAAGGGGCATGAATAATTTCTGAAGGTACTTGTAATTTTTTTTATCTAGCCTAATAAATAGCATGGTTTCCCCGAGTCGTAGTGGGAGGACCACACACCATATCTTCGCGTGTTTACTTCAAAGTGATGGTTATTGTATTAATATTTGCGCATAAAGTCGTTTCCACCTCCATTTTGTCGCATAATACATTTTACCGACACAAAAATATCCCACCATGTCGAAAGAACAAATGCTCTGTCAGCATTTACACTGAGTATACCAAACATTAGGAACACCTTCCTAATATTGAGTTGCAAGTGACATCAATAAGGGATCATAGCTTTCACCTGGAGTCTATGTAATGTTTTGTATACTCAGTGTATAACATTCTACCGAAACTCACTCGCATAACAACTGTGGATGGAAACATGGTTAATGACTACATCAAGCTTGTGACTCTATAAACTTGTTGGATGCATTTGCAGTTTGCTTTGGTTGTGTTTAGGATTATGTTGTGGCCAATAGAAATGAATGGTAAATAATGCATTGTGTCATTTTGAAGTCACTTTCATTGTAAATAAGAATAGAATATGTTTCTGAACCCTTCTACATTAGCCTAATGTGGATGGTACCATGATTACAGATCATCATAAATGAATCATGAATAATGATGAGTGAGAAAGATGCACAAAGATCATGCCCCCAAAACATGCTAACCGCTCACCATTACCAATAACAGGGAGATTTTCTTGGGGTTATGATATTTATGCATCTGTAACTTTCTCACGCATCATTATTCACGATTCATTCAGTATTATCCGTAATCTTGGTAGCTTCCAAATAAATGTAGACGTGTTCAGAAACATATTCTATTCTTATTTACAATAAAACTAATTCCAAAATGACACAATATATTATTTACCATTCATTTCTATTGACCACAACATAATCCGAAACACAACCCAAAAAACTGCAAATGCATCCAACCAGTCACAAGCTTGATGTAGTCATTGCGTGCATTAAGCATTTTTCCAAATACTTTTGACGCCTTCTAATGGGGGGACTAGATACATAAAGTGCATTACATTTCTAAACGGTAAAACAAATATGTATGAAAATACACTAAAATAAAAGGTGACATTCTGTACTGGGGCCTCATATAAAACATTTGATTTCAAATCCAAAATGCTGGATTATAGAGCCAAATTAAAGGGTTTAGCTTCACTGTCCACATAAATACATAGGGGAGTGTATGTACTGTGCAGCTGCATGCAGTGGTGGCACTATACATGTCTTTCTCTCTGTCCCTTTCTCCATCTCTCTCTCTCGCTGACTGGGGATGAGAGAGAAGTAGGCCCCGTGTAGCTCAGTTGGTAGAGCATGGCGCTTTCAACGCCAGGGTTGTGGGTTCGTTTCCCACGGGGGGCCAGTATGAAAAAAAAATGCATGCACTCACTAACTGTAAGTCGCTCTGGATAAGAACGTCTGCTAAATGACTAAAATGTAAAAATTTAAAGTAATTCATCAGGACTAGTGGCGGTGGGGACAGGGAAGGGGAGGAGTGGATTGGTTGGCAGGGGGGCTGGCTGGCTCTGCCTGGAGGGAGGAAGCTGGATGTTGTAAGGTCATTGTCCAAGCTCCAAGACAAACGTACCTTTAAGGTTAGAATGTCTTTCCCCGCTTTCTTCAAAAGTCCTTTTCAACTTGATTTGCTTGTGAAATCACATTCTACACCAAATATTAGCTTATAACTATGAATATGGATTTAACAGTAGACTTAGACACCAGGCAAAGTGTGCAAGTCTCCCGTACTCCCTTGCTTCCTGTATAATCAGATCAGTTAAATTCCTTTATGCAAACTAAAAAAAGTAATACATTCACACTTGAAGTCCCATCATTGTCGCTCTCTCTTTTTCCCTCTCTCATTCCCTCCCTCTCTTCCCCATGGTATTCCTCTCTGGCCATGGTATGAGGTTGAGGAGGTATTTGAGATAGCTCTGTGCAAGGGCCGAGGTGGAGGCTGAGTCTGGAGTAGGCTCTAGGCCCCTCATGGAAACTCTGTCCAGGGCTCCAGCGCAGGGCGGCCTGGCTTCTGTTGTGTGCATCATTGTGCTGAGCATTCCCAGGTGTGTGGGAATTTATACATCTCAACCCTGCCGTGCCCCAACTCTACTATTCCCCTGCACCCTGTTCCCCCACTCATGTATATTTATTTATTTATGTTTAATTCGATAGGGACATAATGTCCAACACATTGACACATTGAATAAACAATCATCTGATGTGTTGCGCTTGCACCATAGTGCATAATCCCTGTGGGTGGAGTAGTCACACATGGAGTTTTTCCTGACCATGCTATAGTCACTCAAGTTCTAGGGCCTGCAGTTTCTCCTGGTCTGGTGATGTGTTCCGTGAAAACTCTAGGCTTTATCCATAAGAAGTGCTGTAGCAGGGACAGAAACCGAGCGTAGGCGCCAGTGAAGATGGACTACAGGAGTTCACCTTCCACTGCAGTGTGAATGACATGACATTTACTCACCCAGACCAGAATGCTGCTGGCCAGTTGCAGCAGGGTAGAGTCTTCCATGATCACACTGATTAGAAAGTTACTGGTCCCACAGGGAACAAAGATCAACAGATGATACTGGAGAGATGGAAAGCAGCAAACTCTAGGAACGTGTATGTTTGGATAACCCAGACAAGCCAGTTGGTAATGGCTAAAGACAGTTTATGTACATGTCATGTAGCCAACATGTTTATGTAATGTTGAATCAATAAAGCTCCTGTTTGAAATGCATATTGTATTGTTTGTTCTCATGACCAGATGTTGATGTTCCCACTGTAGTTATTGTTCTGTGAGCCCTTTGGGTGGCCAGGACTCCTACTGTTTATTAGCTGGTCCAAGTGGAAGGAAACACACGTAAATTATTAGATGGAAGAAGAGTGTGTGTGTGTGTGTGTGTGTGTGTGTGTGTGTGTGTGTGTGTGTGTGTGTGTGTGTGTGTGTGTGTGTGTGTGTGTGAGAGAGCTAGAGGGAGAGTGAAAGAGCAACTGATCAGTGTGTGTGTGTGTGTGTGTGTGTGTATGTGTGTGTGTGAGAGAGAGCATGTCCAGCTATGTTACAAATGAAAAAAGGTGAGAAAAAAGTGCTACTCCACCCAAGAAGGTTTTCGTCTTATGATCTAAGTCGATCAAAGAGTTTCAGATATGCCTGTATGATACACCGTGATATCATAAACATAGTAAACATAGCCAGCCTATAAATATGCTTACATAAGACTAAACCATAGATTTATTTTTGCTTCAAAATTTTCCTCACAATCGTGACAGTGAAGACTGCATTTCAACTAGGAGGGTACTGTACCATATCTTTGAACAACCAAACAAGTCAAGTGAAATGCCTGCAGTATTTTAAGTACTTTATCCTTAGAGCTTCATTGGCCTCAAATGCAAAAAAAAAGCCCAGACGAGAATGCAA
Organism: Coregonus lavaretus; assembly: GCF_964263955.1. Classification (NCBI taxonomy): domain Eukaryota; kingdom Metazoa; phylum Chordata; class Actinopteri; order Salmoniformes; family Salmonidae; genus Coregonus; species Coregonus lavaretus. The sequence continues at coordinate 37,921,188 of NC_140000.1, read as the reverse complement.
ATGCTCTTCAACATGCCATTCAAATCACCTCAGAAAAGCAGAATACATTTAGCGGCGTTTTTCAAATGCCAGACTGATAACTGGTGGTTTACAACACTCAGTTAAAAGAAGAAAATAAAATAAAAAAAGACAGAAGAGGGGAGATGTATTTTTGAAGCGCCTCGCTAAGGCACCGCGTGGGAATTCCGTGCGCACATCATCTTGTTTAGAGTGCATTAGCAGCCAGTGACACAGCCTCCTCCTCCTCGCTCTAGTTTTCTTGTTGTCGGGTGGAGTGTCCTGAGGCAATAACAGCAGCGAACACCCCACCCGTCTTCATTCAGTGATACGTGGGGGCCTAATTTTCCATCAGCAAAGCATGAAATCAGGGGAGAATGCCACACACAACAAGCTGCCTTCGCCTTTCACCAGAACCACTTCGCCTTCCTGACACACGCACACACGCCGTACTCTCTAAATAAACTTGAATTATTGCGTGTGGAAGTAAAGTGGGTGCGCAGCTGACAATGACAGTCTTATTACTGAAGTGCCATGTGTTGGGTTATGAAACAGGCTTTCCAGACTCTCTGAATAATAGGCAATGCTGTCTCTACTGTATGTCTGTCTGTCGCTAGGTCTAAACAGACACAGTGAAACTACTGTACAACTACAGCATGAAATCATGGCACTTTTCTGATCCTGTGAGTAGATATGATAAGGCCAATTCTCTACTGGGGTTTTGAAGATGATAATGTCAGTCAAACAGTGACACACTCACAGATGTAATCTGAGGGACTAGCAGCTATGGCTTTAATGCACAAACACGCACACACACACGGAGACACACACTTCTCTTCCATCTACTGACAAACAAGTCCTTTTATGAGGACAGTTACTCATAACCGACAAACACTGCTGCAAAGAGTCTGTGGCAAGCGCGTGCGCGCACACACACACACAGACAGATCTTTCTGCATTGACTGACAAAGACACTGCAATATGGATGACAAGAACAAAGCACACATAACATAACTCAAGCCATGGTGAGACGATTTCCTGTTCAATAATGAATCGCCATCAGCATAGCAGCATCAACACTCACTGCTGTGTGAAAAAATAACCACCACGCTTCTCTTAGAGAACAAAACTTCTATATTTAATCTGCACTGCGAACAGCACGCATGCAAAGTCAAAACAAAATGGATGGCCAAGTTCTGTGGCATGCAAATCATCCAGCATCCGGACGACAGCTACAAAAAGCTTATCCTCCAAGTCTTTCGTTTTATGATTGACAGGATTTTAAAATGTGTAGATTATAAATATTTATAATTGAGTTGATATCTGCTGTATTTCTTTTTTTATTTCTTGTTTGATTGAACTTGGTAGAAAAGGCATAAGAAAGCGCTTTCTGGAGCACAATACTGATGCATGCAGTCTGTACTGTCTATCTATCAGCTAATAAATAAAACCATCCCTGAGTGTAGCAGCACTCTTCACCACAGCTAATGAGAGATTGTTTATTTTAGTGCTCCCTCCCTCTTTCTCCCCTCCCCTCCTCCTCTCTCGCTCCATCCCTTCCACCTTCCCAACAGCCTCCCTCTGTGGGAGTGTCCTGTACACTGAGGAGGTCACAGTGAAGTCACCAGGGGCTCTCAAAGTCCCTTTTATGGGAGGAGACAGTTGGGAACACAGTCCTGATCTCAGAGAATTACCCAGGAACACCAGTGAACCCAATCATGTTTGGGACTGCGGCCCAGATACTAAATGGCAAACATGGACTGTAAAGTATTGAACGGCGCGCTAACTTGGCTATTCTCTACCACACACACACACAGCGAGGCATATTTACCACCAGTCTGCACCCTTGGCCAGATGTGTTGCATAACTGGTGTGATTTAACAAGAAAACACACACAATCCACCATCCAACAACCGTTTCCAGTATCAGCCCTTATGTCCTCTCTCAATCTCTACTTCCATTACAGGAGAGTTATTCCCCAACAGTGGGCTCCATTCGTCAGAGAATGCTGCTGTGGGGTGAGGAATTTGGACGTGACCACAATGGCTTCATTATTCTGCTTCTGTGCATGTGGAGGTAGGAGAGGAGAGGGAGGAGTAGAGAGTTAGGAGAGGAAAGGCATGAGAGGAGAGGAGAGGAGAGGCATGAGAGGAGAGGAGAGGCATGAGAGGAGAGGAGAGGCATGAGAGGAGAGGGAGGGGAGGAGAGGCATGAGAGGAGAGGGAGGAGAGGAGAGGCATGAGAGGAGAGGAGAGGCATGAGAGGAGTGGGGAGGAGAGGGAGGAGAGGAGAGGCATGAGAGGAGAGGGGAGGAGAGGGAGGAGAGGAGAGGGGAGGAGAGGAGAGGCATGAGAGGAGAGGAGAGGAGAGGCATGAGAGGAGAGGGGAGGAGAGGGAGGAGAGGAGAGGGAGGAGCGGAGAGGCATGAGCAAGTCTCTCAGGGCTCATGTCAGCTGCTCTGTCTTGTTACACACCCAGATAGACCTCCAGATTGGGGATAAAATGGTGCCACATGTCAGATGGAGGTGTGTGTGTGTGTGTGTGTGTGTGTGTGTGTGTGTGTGTGTGTGTGTGTGTGTGTTAAGGGGGTGAGAGAGACACATCCTTGTGTCTTTGCTCAGATGAACAAATGTCACTTCTAAAAGCCCTACTTTGGGAAATGTCACATTTTGTAGTTATTGGCTTTATTCTGACTACCAGGTAACTATATAAATGAAAATAACACTAACAAAAGACACAATACTATGGTATAATGTCGACTTTTACTTTTGATCAATCTGTAAGGCTGCGGAGACTGCCATACTGAGGCTGTCAGTTTAAGAGACACTGTGTAGAGTCTAGGACCAACTGGACCTCTCAGAATGTGAAATAACTTTATTTGGCCTTTGATTGCATTGCAACACATGAGCTCACCTCATTCTGTATCAATGCTGTCCCGTACCTTCATATCAAAAAGGCCATCAAGAAACACCAAGCCAGGCGGGCAACATACCATGTGATGCCTTCTAACTCCAAATGTCCCTAAAACCTAACCCAGACCTTCAACACCATCTCATCAATTTTACTCTTTGATATTTCATCATGGGGTAAAACCGGGGTGGCTACAGCATTGAGTTGACTACAGACAAAACAAGAGGCCTTACAATTGATTGAAGTTCAGTCAAGCATTGTCAATATCATAAAACTCCAACCGCACTCTGATAGTAAAACAAAACAATAAAACATATCTAGTTTGTGATGCTGTCAAGAGACGAAGAAAAAAGACTCCCGCTAGCTTCCATATCATAAACCATGGAAATATAACACTGGAGGATTCATTTCATAGCCATACTGTAAACTCCATGCAATCCCACAGAGCATTAGAATTTAAAGCAAGCATGAAATACAAACCCTTCAAGGAGATTCAATTCTACAATCAAGCAGGCCAAGTAAATGATGTGGTGACAGGGGGCCCACAGCAATTAGCATGCAGGCTAGTGTTAGTGCAATTATGGAAAACAGACGGTTGGATCACAAGGGCCAGGGACAGGAAGGAAGAAGGAAAGGACCACTATTTCCATATTATTCCAGGGGACACACAGTGTGTGTAGGTGTGTGTGTGTCTATACTAGGTGGTGGTTATGGAGGTGTCTAGGTGTGTTTTTTGCATTCATTTGTAAGTGGGCTTCAAGGTTAATGGGAACTCAACTTTGTCTTTTGAGAGTGAGCCGTAGTTAGAAGGCCAGTGAGCCACACCATTGAGAAGAAAATAAATAGAAAAATGCATTGTTCCTCATAAAAACACTTGAGTTGCTTAGGGGAATCACAAAACATTAACGGGTAAACAACCCCAGAGCGGAAACACTTCTGGGAAAATAAGAGACACACATTTGGGCAAATCTCTCAGGTGTAGCCAAGCCATCAAAGCCTCCCTGACTGTATGTATGTTAGACATGGCAGAAGGACCACCTGGAGACGAGAAATGACACTCATTTCAGAGTAAATTACCCAAACAAGCATGCCAGGGACTGGCATTTAGTCTCTTGATGTTTCCCAGGGGGTTTAAATGTGAACGCCTCTAATTCAAAACAGGGAGGGAGGCAATACCAACACAGCACAACACAAACACATCAGCAGTACACACCACGACAAGAAGAGAGGCCTATTGGGATACAGCAGAGAAAACAGCCTCGACTGTCAACTGGCTGCATGCCACACTGCTCAAAGAAGCGGCAGGTCCTCCTCTCATTCAAAACAGGTATTTTGACATTACACTACAGTAGCTCTATAAAGCATAATCCACTTGTCCAGTATGAGTCTCTCCACTTGTACAGCTGATAGTCTTCCCCAGTAGTACACAACAGCCTACAGCCCTGCACTGTACATAATCATTGTGTCCAGCACATTAAGGTGGACAGGCAGCATGTCTAAAGCCTACACCCCCCGTTTGCCTGTTACTTGTGCCTTTGTCAGATCCCCCATCTGGTTGAGTGGGTTTAGCCCTAGGGCTTCACACGTTGTGTGTGTTTCAGCATCCAGCAGCAGCTGGTAGGTAGAGGTCTTGTACACTCACACACATTGGTTTTAAAGGCATACTCTGTTACAGAGAAAGGGCCCTATGCATCTAACATCTAACCTTATTGTCACTCCTACTATAGGGAGCCACTCATTCGTCAGCTCTCTCACACACACACACACACACACGACAAGACTAGCTCATTGTTATAAAAAGTACTCATAGATGGCAGAGCAACAGAGAGAGCAAAGCAGGAGTGACACCTTGACATTTTGTCACAGGATCAAATAGAGGAGAGAGATGTGACTGAGTCAGTGGTTCTGTCTGCTTTGAAAAGCTCCCATCAGACAAACACAAACACGACAAGACTAGATCATTGTTATAAACAGTGCTCATAGATACCCTGGCAGGGCCACAAAGAGAGGGGGTAAAGCAGGAGTGACACCTTGGCATTTTGTCACAGGATCAAAGAGGAGAAGGATGTGACTGTGACTCTGTGGCTCTTTGAAGATCTCCCATCAGCCACACACATCCACGTGAGCATGCAGACAAGCACGAACGCACGCACGCGCACAGACATATACACTGGGACAGCTTAAGGTGTGTCACCTCGCCTGAACCTCTCCTGTTGTCTCCGTTCACAACAAAACAGCAGGCTCTCTGTGTGGAGAACAAACCCAGACATATGCTTCCCTGTTAGGGTGGATGAGCAATGGTGTCATGTGGAAGAGACTGGGAGATTTAGAGAAGTGTAAATAATTGATCCAGATGCATCATAAATGTACACTCATGTACAGTGCACAAATAAATACTATCTGGACTGCAATACATTACTGTTTTGAAAGCAATTTATTCTCATATTAATTGATTTGCATATCCGCATCAGATTTGCTAATTATATCCTTTTACATGAATTTCTGGTTTGAGTAACACCTTGTGAATTTGCTCACTTATCAATATTCTGACAACTGAAATCACTGAATTACTGGGTTCAAATTCAAATCACCATATCAAATGCATGTACTGGCATGTAATGGTACATACGGCACCATATGGACATTAGAGCCTATAGGCTTCCTGGAAAGAGTCCAAGCAAGTCAAGCAAGGAAATGTCAGCTTTCTCTCGCATCTACACATATTGTAAAGCAGAGGAAACTAGGCCTAATCAGGAGTATAGTTGTGGTATGGTGTGTGTGTGTGTGTGTGTGTGTGTGTGCGCACGCTCGCTCCAGTAGCTCCAGTAAGGCAAGGTATCTACAAACAGCCATGTGCTAATGCCAGGGGCAACGATTGGGAGAGGGGGTCTTAATTTGGGCCACAAAGAGAGAGAGATAATAAACAAAAGTTAAATAAACAATGTAAACATATGTTATTATCTATGTAAACATGTTTCCCATGCCAATAAATCCCTTTGAATTGAAGCGAGAGAGAGAGAGCTTCAGATAGAGGTAATGAGAGAGCTTGATAGAGAGCTCATGGGCTCCTGAGTTCTTCTGCAAAAAGATAGAATTGGAGTTGGATAAATGTAGATCAACTTGAATTTTTTCACAAGGACTTATACAGGATACTAACCTCAACATCAAAACCTTCAATCCAAATCAAAAATTGCATACCTAAAACATTGATTTTGGACAAAATTACCTGAATGGACTATTACTACCAAGGACTATCAAGAAAAAACTTTAACAAACCAACACCTGCAGAAGAAACACAGTGGAAACTGATAATACCATCCAACACAAAACTGAGTGAGTAATATTCAGTCTGAAGCTACTTCTGAAGCTAAAAAGTAAAAGACAATCTCTAGGTAATTTTGTTATATAAAGCTAAGTAAATAAGTATACTAAGCTACTAAGCTGCTAGAACAAAACAGGCCTGGCTGCAACTTCAATTAGCACTGAAGTGTGAAGTCAGATGTGTGACAACTCGAGACCAACAATGGCAGGAGAGTTTCACAGCCCCCTCCCCCCACCCAAATGCAGAGGCCTTTGAAGCCCCCATGGCTTATCCCTGTGCAGGTCATTACAATACAGTACCCCATGGACCTTAAAAATAACACTGCACGGAATAAGTACAAAAAAAAAGCTCCTCAAGGACAATCCAGAGACACTATTGGCTGACTGCTACAAAGAGGGGAACGTAAGCAACTTAATTTTCCACACAGACCATCCCCTGGCATGGCACAGTGCTATAAGAGCACACTACCCCTCTGTCAAGAGAGAGGGTATTGGCCCAGGGTGGAAACTCAGAATACTAGACATTGAGGAAATTGAAACAACCTCTGTCAACATGTACAAGTCTGGTACAGTAATGGTGAAGGGCATCCTCATGCAGTTCCTGCAGGACTTTTACAGGATCAAAGAGAGAGCACAGCAGGAAAAGCTCTCTCTCTGTGACAACTCCCCCATCCTGAGTGAGTCTGATCACACCTCTTCAAACTGTCCTGCAGACGAGTATAGTCACCCCCCAAGTAATGAACACACCCAGGTCCCACAACTGCACTGCTCCTCCATCATTGAGAGGGATAAATTCACAGAGCTAGAGAGAGACATGGAGGAGCTCAGAGAGCTAATTGACACAATCCAGACAGAACAAACCCACAAAACAGATCAGCACAACAACACCCTCTCAACAAGACCCGGAGGGCAGAAGGTGGAGATGGACGGCTGTCTGAGAGAGCTGGCTGCTCTACGGAATGAGGTGAGAGAACTTAAGGAGGCACACATGGCACTGAGAAAGCTGAGGTGTGACAGGGAGCAGGTCACTCCCCCAGAGAAGCCAGCAGAACAGCCCACCTCAGACCCGGACCACAACCTCAACACCACAATGGGCCAGACAACACAGGACCCACCAACCCTCCTAACAGCCCCCGTCAGCTCCCCCGATAGCCCTCCTGACAACCCCCACACTGAGCACACACAAAAGCCAAAGATTGCGCTCCTCATTGACTCAAATGGCAAATGACCTGAGGACCCAGTAGGAAAGGGTGGCCACAGCAGTCAAGGGAGTGATTGAAAAAGCTTCTTCCACTTTCTCCAATGCTCAAGTGGTTATCTTCACCCTGCTACCAGCTACCATGAAAATACTTTCACCCTGCCACCATACAGCGGGTGAATGCAAGCATTTCGCGAGACTGTGCCTCAAAGCCTAATGTCAACCTGGCCCACCACACCACCCTGGACTTGAACAGCCTTTACAACCAGGTCCACCTCTACTAGGCAGCAATCCAAACTTTTTCCAGGACCCTGAAGGACGTCACCATCAACCGTAGCCCCAGCACCTCACACAGGAGCAACAGAGCAACGGACACCCTGCCCAGACCAGCGAGACACCCTCCCAGACCTGCAAGACCCCCTCCCGAAGGACCTGCACTGAGAGAACCCACGCCAATAAAACCTACACCCAGACCACAGCATCACCAGCCACACCCCAACCAGCTAAGACCACCCCAAGCAAACACTGGCCACACCCTATATAGGCCCCCCCAAATCAGACATATGCCCCTTCTGCCGACCCCATGCTCCCCGCCCCTGCGGCAAGGACCTCAACATGACAGCAGGACATATGCCCAGGCCAAGAGCAGAGCAAAAGGCCCAACCCACTCTATTACACCCGCCCAAGCCCCATTCTGCGACCTAAGAGGTATGTATCAGATGCTCAACATGCTCTGCTCACACCTACTGGGCCTAAACCACACAAAAACAACACTAGACACTATGGAACACAAAGCTTTTACTATCTCATCCTGGAATATACAAGGTCTGAGGTCATCTACCTTTGGCCTAAAGAGCAGGAACCCAGACTTCATCAAAGAAATTGGAAATACAGACGTTGTCATCCTACAAGAAACATTGTATAAAGGAGACGGACCCACTGGTTGCCCTCTAGGTTACAGAGAGCTGGTATGCCCATCCACCAAATCTACCAGGTGTGAAACAGGGAAGATACTCAGGGGGTATGCTAATTTGGTATAGAGCAGACCTAACCCACTTCATTAAATTAGTCAAAACAGGAACATTTTATATCTTGCTAGAAATTAATAAGGAAATCATCTCAACAGAGAAAAATTTCCTCATGTGTGCTACCTATATCTCCCCAATAGAATCCCCATACTTTAACAATGACAGCTTCTCCATCCTAGAGCGGGAGATCAACAATTTCCAGGCCCAGGGACACGTACTAGTCTGTGGCAACCTAAATGCCAGAACTGGACAAGAACCTGACACCCTCAGCACACAGGGGGACAAACACCTACCTGGAGGTGACAGCATTCCCACCCCCATATGCCCCCATAGACACAACTACGACAACATAACCAACAAAAACGGGTCACAACTTCTGTAGCTCTGTCGGACAATGGGTATGTACATAGTCAATGGTAGGCTTCGAGGGGAATCCTACGGTAGGTACACCTATAGCTCATCTCTTGGCAGTAGTACTGTAGACTACTTTATCACTGACCTCAACCCAGTCTCTTAGAGCGTTCACAGTCAGTCCACTGACACCCCTATCAGATCACAGCAAAATCACACTCTACTTGAACAGAGCTATGCTCAAATCATGAGGCATCAAAGCCAAAGGAACTTAATAATATTAAGAAATGCTATAGATGAAAGGAAAGTAGTGTGGAGATCTACCAAAAAACAAAAAAACAGGCAATTTCCTGGACAAAATGTTTTACATAGTGAAGGTGTAAACTTGGCAGTAGAAAACCTAAACAGTATATTTTACCTCTCAGCTTCCCTATCAAATCTAAACATTTCAAACAGACAACCTAAGAAAATGAACAACAATGACAAATGGTTTGATGAAGAATGCAAAAACCTATCCAACCAAAAACATAGACCCAGAAAACCAGAGCATACGCCTTCACTATGGTGAATCACTAAAACAATACAGAAATACTCTACGGAAAAAGAAGGAACAGCATGTCAGAAATCAGCTCAATGTAATTGAAGAATCCATAGAATCTAACCACTTCTGGGAAAATTTGAAAACTCTAAACTAACAACAACACGAAGCGTTATCTATCCAAAACGGAGATGTATGGATAAACCACTTCTCCAATCTTTTTGGCTCTATAACAAAGAACAAACAGCAAAAACATATACATGATCAATACAAATCTTAGAATCAACTATTAAAGATTACCAGAACCCACTGGATCCTCCAATTACATTGAATGAACTACAGGACAAAATACAGTGGCTTGCGAAAGTATTTACCCCCCTTGGCATTTTTCCTATTTTGTTGGCTTACAACCTGGAATTAAAATTGATATTTGAGGGGTTTGTATCATTTGATTTACACAACATGCCTACCACTTTGAAGATGCAAAATATTTTTTATAGTGAAACAAACAGGAAATAAGACAGAAAAACAGAAAACTGGAGCGTGCATAACAATTCACCCCCCAAAAGTCAATACTTTGTAGAGCCACCTTTTGCAGCAATTACAGCTGCAAGTCTCTTGGGGTATGTCTCTGTAAGCTTGGCACATCTAGCCACTGGGATTTTTGCCCATTCTTCAAGGCAAAACTGCTCCAGCTCCCTCAAGTTGGATGGGTTTCACTGGTGTACAGCAATCTTTAAGTCATTCCACAGATTCTCAATTGGATTGAGGTCTGGGCTTTGACTAGGCCATTCCAAGACATTTAAATGTTTCCCCTTAAACCACTCGAGTGTTGCTTTAGCAGTATGCATAGGGTCATTGTCCTGATAGAAGGTGAACCACATTCAGAGACTTGTCCCGAAGCCACTCCTACGTTGTCTTGGCTGTGTGCTTAGGGTCGTGGTCCTGTTGGAAGGTGAACCTTTGCCCCAGTCTGAGGTCCTGAGCACTCTGGAGCAGGTTTTCATCAAGGATCTCTCTGTACTTTGCTCTGATCATCTTTGCCTCGATTCTGAATAGTCTCCCAGTCCCTGCCGCAGAAAAACATCCCCACAACATGATGCTACCACCACCATGCTTCACCGTAGGGATGGTGCCAGGTTTCCTCCAGACGTGACGCTTGGCATTCAGGCCAAAGAGTTCAATCTTGGTTTCATCAGACCAGAGAATCTTCTTTCTCATGGTCTGAGAGTCCTTTAGGTGCCTTTTGGCAAACTCCAAGCGGGCTGTCATGTGCCTTTTACTGAGGAGTGGCTTCCGTCTGGCCACTCCATAAAGGCCTGATTGGTGGAGTGCTGCAGAGATGGTTGTCCTTCTGGAAGGTTCTCCCATCTCCACAGAGGAACTCTGGAGCTCTGTCAGAGTGACCATCGGGTTCTTGGTCACCTCCCTGACCAAGACCCTTCTCCCCCGATTGCTCAGTTTGACAGGGCGGCCAACTCTAGGAAATGGTTCCAAATTTCTTCCACTTAAAAATGATGGAGGCCACTATGTTCTTGGGAAGATTCAATGCTGCAGACATTTTTTGGTACCCTTCCCCAGATCTGTGCCTCGATTTGCTAAAATTTGTAAAAACCTGCTTTTGCTTTGTCATTATGGGGTATTGTGTGTAGATTGATGAGGAAAAACAATTATTTAATCAATTTTAGAATAAGGCTGTAATGTAACAAAATGTGGAAAAAGTGAAGAGGTCTGAATACTTTCCGAATGCACTGTACATAAGTATTCAGGCACTGTATGTATAGTTTTTTGTGTGCTCTAGGGAAACGGTGTCTAGATAGAATTTGTATTTGTGGTCCTGGCAACTGGACCTTTTTTTGGAACACCATTAGTTTTGTCTTACTGAGATTTACTGTCCAGGTCTTATATAATCTGTGCAGAATATCTAGGTGCTGATGTAGGTCCTCCTTGGTTGGGGACAGAAGCACCAGATCATCAGCAAACAGTAGACATTTGACTTCAGATTCTCATAGGGTAAGGCAATATCATTAAGCCTGATTTGTAGCCAAGGCAAACATGTGACATCCAACTAGCCTGGTGACACCACGCCAGGAAAACAATAGCGGTCCATTCCAGTAATTTGCAGCATGGGCTTAAGTCTTACCCACAGGAAATATTACATTGATGATAGACTCATTATCACAGAGATGTCAGTCAGTGACAGGGCACAGGAGCTTCTGTTGTAGCATCTATTGGTCTATTCTCCACTAAAGGAATGACAACATGTGCAGTAGTGGGTAGTATAGTTGGTGTTTGTATCTTGGCTGTATCATACTGTATTGAGGATCTTATTGTTCCAGCTGTTGTTCAAGTGTTACGTAAAATCATTGACAACTCTGTACTGCTTTTTCCAAAATAGGAAACAATTCCCCATGTACACACATGGGAAAAACCAAAAAGTTTGTTTGTTGTCAACAATGGCTCAGGGGTGGTGTATGGATTATTTCGGAGAAATTCAATTGGATTTTGTGCATGAGTAGTTCCATGAGGGTCGTAAACATTAGGGCTTTGGGACGGAAGAGTGCATATTTGAGTGTAAACAGATGATCAACTGAACGCTCTGAGGGATTATTTTGTGCCTTGTATCACTGCTTAATTATATGAACTTCCCTTTTTAAAAGAGGACTTTTTTCAGTTTCAGGGTTTGGCCGGGGAAGCGAAGCAAAGCGGTGGACTGCTCTCGCACATATCCTTCTCCTCCCAGCTAGGATGAATAAAGCAGCCCATTCACCCTCTCAGAGTATTTTAATTAGACTAGAGTGCATGTAAACTGGAAAACGTCTAAGGTTACACCACAAACACAATACAGCGGGGTAAACACGGAGACAGGGCCGGACCACGGGGTGCTATTGTCAAATATAATTTGTATGAAATTAAACTATAAAATAATCAATATTGGATCAGGTACAGTGGGGTAGACTACTAGACAGTCATAATATGGCCATCTCCTTGAGTCCACATAACAACCCTTGTGTTCTTCCATCCAGACCAGAGTTTCATAAACAACGCATGGGCATAGAAACAAAGGGTTTTCCACAAACAAATCTTTCCACCGAGAACTGACACTGGTGTTAGTAGCTATTTACATACTGAGAACGCACTGGCGGAGATTTGCATAATGTTTTTTGTAGCCGGGTGCTCAGGGGAGCAGCATTGTAACATATTGGTGCTTAATGAACTCAGCTTTTTTTTTTTTTTTTTTTTTTTACAGAGTAAATTAAGAAATGCATTATAGCTGTTAAAGCAATCTGGAGGGAAATCGGAAGCCTTCCACTGCTAAACTATGCTTGATCAGTAATAAATTACGTTACACTTATATGCTTTAATTCATGCTAATTTCACCCAATTAATGTATCACAGTGGTTCTGAGAGAGGGCCGCCACTGGAGGTTTAATTATTTATCCGATTTCTCTATGTTCATGTGTGTTTTTTCCTGTTTGCATATCTGTGTGTGTATGGCAGGCTTCTTTCACTGAGTTTATGCATGACTGTCTGTGTGCTATTATGAATGTATATAAGTAGAAGTGAGTTTTATCCATGCACAGGGGCGTTTCTAGGATTAGAAGACATTGGGGATTTAGCCCAAAGCCAGTAGGGGGGTCTGGGGGCATTCTCCCACTGCAAAAAAACAGAATTTCAACAGCAAAATGCATGAATTTGGTGAACTTTTAGATGAACATTGAGAGATCAGATCTACCAAGTTTTTTTGTGTGAACTTATTTAGTTGGTCAGTTTTACAGTGGGGGGTTATACAGGTATAATATTCAGACTAATATCAATTCATTTATTCAGTTATCATATTTCCACAAATATTTAGCTTAAAATAATGTATAATACAATACATTCAGGTAACTTACACCTTCCACAGCAGACACTGTCAGTATGTAATTACAGTAGCTAATGTAGAGGTCTCTACTCTAAAACACTACTTACTTCTAGAACACATACATCAACAACGTATTGCCAAAACCCTCCATACCACTCCTCTGCCTCTCTCCATCACTTGTGTCGTCTGTTGCGGTCTCTCGTCTGCCTTCTTCTGTTGCAGTCTTTGTTTACCCTCCTCTCTTTTCCTGTCCTTGTTGTGCAAAGTGTAAAACTTAACAGTTGTTTTAATAGTTATTTCACCTCACCTGCAAATTATATGATTCATTTCATTTCGTCAGTTCTACCAGCTAATGTCAGACTTTTAGATTACATTTGAAAACCATAACCTAAGGGCCTATGTATTTTCAATGTATTGTTCACCTACAATCTAACCACAAAGCTGGCCCCTCTTTCTGGCTGTCGAACGGAAAACAGCATGACTTATAAGAACATCCTTAGCTTGTCCTTTCACTAAATATACTGTTAAATACCTCTGACTGACCCAATAGCTTATGAATGCTGAGCGCTAACGCTATCTTATAAATATTACCCTTACGCTGAGGGAGACTAGCTAGCTAGTTAGCTACCACCAACATTGCAAAAACATGTGGTTAACTCTGCTGCTGCTGCAATGACTTTCTGGCTGTTCTGCACTCTCCACCTCATTCCCTGCTGCCTGCTCATGCTCAACCTGCTCGCTTTTTTCAGAATATCCATATTTGCTCTGCACTACCCATACAGAAAAGCAATAAACTCAGCAAAACAAGAAACGTCCTCTCACTGTCAACAGCGTTTATTTTCAGCAAACGTAACATATTTGTATGAACATAAGATTCAACAACTGAGACATAAACTGAACGTCACAAACATGTGACTAACAGAAATTGAATAATGTGTCCCCGAACAAAGGGGGGATCAAAATCAAAAGTAACAGTCAGTATCTGGTGTGGCCACCAGCTGCATTAAGTACTGCAGTGCATCTCCTCCTCATTGACTGCACCAGATTTGCCAGTTCTTGTTGTGAGATGTTACCCCACTCTTCCACCAAGGCACCTGCAAGTTCCCGGACATTTCTGGGGGGAATGGCCCTAGCCCTCACCCTCCGATCCAACAGGTCCCAGACGTGCTCAATGGGATTGAGATCCGGGCTCTTCGCTGGCCATGGCAGAACACTGACATTCCTGTTTTTCCAGGAAATCACGCACAGAACGAGCAGTATGGCTGGTGGCATTGTCATGCTGGAGGGTCACGTCAGGATGAGCCTGCAGGAAAGGTACCACATGAGGGAGGAGGATGTCTTCCCTGTATGCACAGCGTTGAGATTGTCTGCAATGACAAGCTCAGGCCGATGATGCCGTGACACACCGCCCCAGACCATGACGGACCCTCCACCTCCAAATCGATCCCGCTCCAGAGTACAGGCCTCGGTGTAACGCTCATTCCTTCGACGATAAACACGAATCCAACCATCACCTCTGGTGAGACAAAACCGTGACTCGTCAGTGAAGAGCACTTTTTGCCAGTCCTGTCTGGTCCAGCGACGGTGGGTTTGTGCCCATAGGCGACGTTGTTGCCGGTGATGTCTGGTGAGGACATGCCTTACAACAGGCCTACAAGCCCTCAGTCCAGCCTCTCTCAGCCTATTGCGGACAGTCTGAGCACTGATGGAGGGGTTGTGCGTTCCTGGTGTAACTCGGGCAGTTGTTGTTGCCATCCTGTACCTGTCTCGCAGGTGTGATGTTCGGATGTACCGATCCTGTGTAGGTGTTGTTACACGTGGTCTGCCACTGCGAGGACGATCAGCTGTCCGTCCTGTCTCCCTGTAGCGCTGTCTTAGGCATCTCACAGTACGGACATTCCAATTTATTGCCAAGGCCACATCTGCAGTCCTCATGCCTCCTTGCAGCATGCCTAAGGCACGTTCACGCAGATGAGCAGGGACCCTGGGCATCTTTCTTTTGGTGTTTTTCAGAGTCAGTAGAAAGGCCTCTTTAGTGTCCTAAGTTTTCATAACTGTGACCTTAATTGCCTACCGTCTGTAAGCCGTTAGTGTCTTAACAACCATTCCACAGGTGCATGTTCATTAATTGTTTATGGTTCATTGAACAAGCATGGGAAACCGTGTTTAAACCCTTTACAATTAAGATCTGTGAAGTTATTTGGATTTTTACTAATTATCTTTGAAAGACAGGGTCCTGAAAAAGGGACGTTTCTTTTTTTGCTGAGTTTATATGGCCATATATATAAAAGAATGTGACATATTTAAAAATATATAATCATATATTTAAAACCCATATATAAATGTGACACACATTTTAAAACATATAATCATATATTTTAATAACATATATACACTATATATACACAAAAGTATCTGGACACCTCTTCAAATTAGTGTATTCGGCTATTTCAGCAACATCCATTGCGGACAGGTGTATAAAATCGAGAAAAACAGCCATGCAATCTCCATAGACAAACATTGACAGTAGAATAGCCTTACTGAAAAGCTCAGTGACTTTTAACGTGGCACCGTCATAGGATGCAACCTTTCCAAATTGTCAGTTCGTCAAATTTCTGCCCTGCTAGAGCTGCCCCGGTCAACTGTAAGTGCTGTTATTGTGAAGTGGAAATGTCTAGGAGCAATAACGGCTCAGCCGCGAAGTGGTAGGCCACAAAAGCTCACAGAACGGGACCGCTGAGTTCTGAACTGCGTAGCGCGTAAAAATTGTCTGTCCTCGGTTGCAACACCTACTACAGAGTTCCAAACTGCCTCTGGAAGCAACATCAGCACAATAACTGTTCGTCGGAAGATTCAAGAAATGGGTTTCCATGGCTGAGCAGCCACACACAAGCCTAAAATCACCATCATCAATGCCAAGCATCGGCTGGAGTGGTGTAAAGCTTGCCGCCATTGGACTCTGGAGCAGTGGAAACGCGTTCTCTGGAGTGATGAATCACGCTTCACCATCTGGCAGTCCGACGGACAAATCTGGGTTTGGTGGATGCCAGGAGAACGCTACCTGCCCCAATGCATTGTGCCAACTAAAGTTTGGTGGAGGAGGTGGTCTGGGGCTGTTTTTCATGGTTCGGGCTAGGTCCCTTAGTTCCAGTTAAGGGAAATCTTAAGGCTACAGCATATAATGACATTCAAGACAATTCTGCGCTTCCAACTTTGTGGCAACAGTCTGGGGAAGGCCCTTTCCTGTTTCAGCATGACAATGCCCCTGTGCGCAAAGCGAGGTCCATACATAAATGGTTTGTCAAGATCGGTGTGGAAGAACTTGACTGTTCTGCACAGAGCCCTGACCTCAACCCTATCGAACACCTTTGGGATGAATTGGAACACCGACTGCGAGCTAGGCCTAATCACCCAACATCAGTGCCCGACCTCACTAATGCTTGTGGCTGAATGGAAAGCAAGTCCCCGCAGCGATGTTCCAATATCTAGTGGAAAGCCTTCCTAGAAGAGTGGAGGCTGTTATAGCAGCAAAGGGGGGACCAACTCCATATTAATGCCCATGATTTTGGAATGAGATGTTCGACGAGCAGGTGTCCACATACTTTTGGTCGTGTACTGTAAATCTCACACCCCCCCATACAAAATATTATCATGCTAAATGTACTCAGAACATTAGTATTTTTTTTGTTCAATGCATTTATTGCTTTGAAATGTAGTCCAGGAGTGTTTTTAGTTTTAGTTTTACATGGCATATATTTAAAAACCATACATAAATCTCACACGTAGAGATTAATTATTTTCTAATTGCAGTTGGTGTTAGGCAACATTATGTCTACTTTATTGTTTCTTGTAGCTACTGCAGATGATACTTGCCATCTCATTTTGAGATTAGATTGAGATGGCGTAGACAACTATTGTAGGTTTATAATTCATTTTGAAAATGCACAGAAAGCTATCTAAGTATAAATGTTGATTTTCGTACACTATAGTTGTGGCTGCACATTGTATTTATAAAACATGGTTTAGATATTATTGTTGTAAACAATGACTGTATGGTTGCAATCCACTATTATTTTGGGCAGGATCGTCTCGTCTCCCCTCAACAACACTCGAAGACATCTGTGACAACTAACCGTTTCTCCTGTCTCCTTCTTTGTTCTGTTCAACTGCTATATATGTGGTGTACACAAGCATATTTCCAATAGAAAATGTTAGTCTGAATGGTTGTACAAAGAAGATTCAAATCACATTGGGTCATTTTTTGGGGGTCCTCTTCTCAGACTGCACATATAAGGATAACAGGTAACAGGCGATACATCGTCTGTTAAAAGAGCTACAATGCTGTTGGGTCTTTCACACTCAACAATTTCAAGAATGGTCCACCACCCAGGTGTTCCTAATGTTTGGTATACTCAGTGTAATACACATTTCAATACTATGAGTCACACATGAGTATATAAGGTAACATATGACATATCAGGGACATATATGTAATAAACATGTGTCACACATGAGCATATAAATATTATACATACACTACATGACCAAAAGTATGTGGACACCTGTTCGTCGAACATCTCATTCCAAAATCATGGGCATTAATATGGAGTTGGTCCCCCCTTTGCTGCTATAATAGCCTCCACTCTTCTGGGAAGGCTTTCCACTAGAAGGCTTTCCACTCTCCATTCAGCCACAAGAGCATTAGTGAGGTCGGGTACTGATTTTGGGCAATCAGTCCTGGCTCGCAGTCGGCATTCCAATTCATCCCAAAGTTGTTCGATGGGGTTGAGGTCAGGGCTCTATGCAGGCCAGGCAAGTTCTTCCACACTGATCTCGACAAACCTTTTCTGTATGGACCTCGCTTTGTATACTTTCCGAATGCAGTGTATGTACTTATATGTACTTGCACTGAACAAAAATATAAAACGCAACATGTAAAGTGTTGGTCCCATGTTTCATGAACTGAAATAAAAGATACCAGAAATGTTCCATAAGCACAAAAAGTGGTTGTGAGGCCAGTTGGACGTACTGCCAAATTCTCTAAAACAACGTTGGAGGCGGCTTATGGTAGACAAATGATCATTCAATTATTTGGCAACAGCTCTGATGGACATTCCTGCAGTCAGCATGCGAATTCCACGCTCCCTCAAAACATGAGACATCTTTGGCATTGTGTTGTGTGACAAAACTGCACATTTTAGAGTGGCCTTTTATTGTCCCCAGCACAAGGTGCACCTGTTTAATGATCATGCTGTTTAAATCAACTTCTTGATATGCCACACCTGTCAGGCAGATAGTGAGCTTTTCTCCTTTGCCAAGATAATCTAACAGGGATGTAAACAAAATTGTGCAAAAAATTAAGAGAAATTATAATTTTGTGCATATGGAAAATGTATTTACATGTTGCGTTTATATTTTTGTCCAGTGTAAATACTGCATTGCGCAAGTTATGTGCTGGTATGGAAACTCGTATCGGACGTACAGTCTGAAATAAAAAAATATATAACTATAATAATTATTGGACCGTCAAAACATTTGGGTCTGGACCAAAAACATCCGGGGATTCAGCCCCGGAAGCCCAGGCCTAACGACGCCACTGTCCGTGCATTAAGGTGTGTTCATGTGAATGTGTGTGTATGTGCGTCTATGTGTATGTGTGTGAAAGAGACAGCTCAATCCCCTGGGTGATGGAGCCTTGTAAACAGAGCCCTGATTGTCTTTGTGTTAACTGGCTTTGCTTTCCTGTACTCTGTGTGAGGACTGGAGGCTGCAGCAGCACAGACAGGCTATCTGCCTTCCTTCCCCAGCTAGCAGCAGGATGATGAGTCATTGTTTACAGGCCCTTCCATTCTGCCATCCTATCAAACGACGGTGATGTCACTTTTCCATTGAATCACAACCTTTGCATGTCACTAAGCCGGGCCTACATTTTACTCTCTCACGGCCTCTCGACAATCCTGTTGTCCGCTGCAATCGGTATTTTTACCAGCTGCTGTACAATACAGTATAAATATGCCAATAAAAGGGGAACATGTCAAGCACTTTAGAAGGTGAAGAAGAATATCAACGAAGTGTAAACATAATATTTCAAACAGACAAAACAACATTCAGAAATCAAAACATATTAGGGCTAAATGTTACAGGTCTTTCAGGACAAAACAGTTTTACCACTTCAGAATGCATCAAGTAAATACAAACATACACCTCACTGGAATGTTAAATGGAATCGCTGGCTGCCGGGTAATGTTCCCAGAGCATGTTGGAAACACCCCTGGAAAAATATACTGTTGAATTAGCCTTTTGTTTCACTGCCGGCCGCAGAGAATACACATCTACCTCAGAAAAATGCAATCCAACAAGGAACTGTATGGCTTACTACTGTATATCAGGTTTTGACAAAACCACTACAACAGTGCAATATCATGACTCTCAAGCACTGCATAGAACATTAAGCTTTCGTTATTAAAAACTGCACAGGCATTTAAGAAAAGATGCCCAAGAATCACACCTAGGCCTTGTTAGCGGTCTGTGTCAGAACCAAGAGAGTTTGAGAAGGAATTAACTGTACTTTGTTTTCCCCCTGCTACAGTAGGCCTTCCCCCTTCGGAGAGGCACCGGTAAGTATCCATTCCCGTCATGCAGATATTAAAAAGCTTAACCGGAGATGGTTTTCAAGTAAATTACAGGAAACAAAATCTCCTGATTAGTCAATTAAGTGGCACATTAGCCAGGGAGTTAATTAAAAGATAGCGACGTATCCTTAAAGACTATGGCGCTAAGGCAAGAGGAGTGTTTAAACAGGAGATTGAACAAATGGTGCTTATTAAAAACTTCCAGTGAATCACTTGACATCTAACACATCTTGCACCTAGAGCTACACAAACAGATTGTCACACGGTGCCAGTCCCTGGACTCCACTATGTAAATCTTTGGGATGGGAGAGAGCGAGGAGATGGAGAAAAGAAGTGCCATGCGTCACACCATGCTGGCACGTCAAGATGTTAAAGCTTCCTACAATCAGGGGCTTAGTGTGGCTGCCACACCATCCGATGAAGAAAAACACCCAGCTCTTACTGCTAATTGCTGAAATTAATGTTTGTAACGTTAGTGAACACAAATATATCTCTGGACTGGCAACAAATCTCAACCGCAGATGCTTACCCCCAAAAGTATTTTGTTTTGCATGAAGGCATAGCTTGTGCATAAACTGTTGGATGCTATGTTTGTAACCAGACACAATCATTCATAAGAACATTCAGAGAAAGGGGAATATTATACCCTCTTATAGCTTCTTAAGCAATTCTTAATGACTCATGATGCAGAATGAAACAAGAAACAGAGATAACTCCTGCCTTTTGCTCAGGGAGTTTGAGGCAGAGAGTGCCCAGAGAGTTAACAGTAAGGTACACTAAAACATCACAGTTCAGTGGGTGGGTGGGTGTGTGTGTGTCTGTCAGAAAGACTGAGCCCTGAGAGTTAAGAGTTAGGTACACTAAAACATCACAGTTCACTGCACTGTGTTGCCGCCTCAGCGTCACGTTCAATCCGGAACAATGCGACAGCTGACAGCTCGCGCCAAGGAGCATCACGCTAAAACTGAATTATTTCTGCCACGTGTTAATTTATTAACAACCTATGCATGCTCTAATGTAGGCACATTTGCATATACATTTTTAACCTGGAAGCCAAATCATGAATATTCTTGCCAGGCAGGCATTAGGAATATTTCTCTTTGTTATGTGCGTTTGAATTTTGAAGGATGGCGTGAAGGAAAAAAGAGAAGGACACAAATCTGTGTGAATGTCCGCAGGGCACATCTTCTTTAAGGGCAGATATCAACACTTCATCACCTAGAACATATGAGCTATGGCAAGATGATCTGAAAGCTCCTCCGCTCCACAATCCTGTCTCTGCAGCTGCTTGTCTAAAAGAAGCATGCACCTACAGAAACAGGTTTTAAACTAACTGGTTTGTTTTGAAGGGCCAAGGACTTTACAGCAAACACATAGAATACTTATCCATGAAGTAAAGAAATAAAGAACACACCCTAATGATGAGGTACTGACTAACAGATGATAAAATATACAATTGAAAAAGAAAGATGACGGCGTGAAAGACAATCAATAAATGAAGTATCTTACCATAGAAACTAGTTTTAACGCTTACAGAGCCCTGACAAACAATCAAGCAAGAGGCTGGGTCACAGCGTACACATTAACACATAATTGTAACACAGTACTACTAATGGGGCCATATAACACTGTATATATTCATCAAGTATGTTGTGACAAAGAGGTCTGTCCCAAGTGTGAAGACAGCAGGTGTTTCGATGCACATACACCTGCAAAGTTTATCACATACTATTATTCCCCTAGGTTACACATGCACAAAACTTGCAGATTCCTTCTTTAGGTTATGGTGCTGACTTCACCATCACAAACAAAGCCATTGTGTGTAACAGTGACAGGTTGTTACTGAATGGTTGTTAAACAAAGATGTAAACAGAGATGTGTTTGTTGACTTTGGATGAGACAATTAAGAGGTTGACAAGGAAACAAACACATCAAGGCGATGCATCTGTGAGTTGAGAAGAGTCTCAGGTGTAGATGCTACCTGTGTGCCTACAGTAGGTGGTGTCTCTGTTACAGTGAGATTGAAAGACTAAAAATGCATTGTTAAAAGTGCTATATGAAACGACTCAATAAGTATACGGCGATTGATCAATTATTACAATTGATCTCAACTAAAACCATAGTAGGCATTTATTAATTTCTGTACTGCCTTTCTGAATGTGCAGCCACATTGCTGTGTGTGTGTGTTTGTGCCTCTGTGTAGGAGACTTCACTTGTCAGTCATGTTAACTCAATGTGAAGAGGGCTGCTCCAAGCGGAAATTTGAGTCCTATAGCGGCACAGGGCTGGTAGTATTAAGACCTTCTATCCATCCGCCCATGTTTTTTTCTGCATGGAAGGACGTAAACTACGCTCTCTTAACGACCAGCCTGTGTATAGTCGCTCCACTGGGCTTATTCGGGATGGGGGGGGGTAACGCCAGCCTGGTGTGTATCTACGCACGAACACACAAAAGTGTTTGTTATTACATGTTCCATCTCCTGTCAGGATTCTAAGAGCCTCAAAATGAAAAAACTGTGAGCAACAAGCCTGATTGCATTGTTGCATAGTGATAGTTTTATATGGGAGAAGACATTCTACAATGAAGAATCTACATAGTAAAATGAATAATAATTATGCTAATTATTTCTACATTCTGCCTATTTACTATTGAATAAAAATGGGAGCAAAGTAATGATTGATCTGAAAATAGGCTACTTAATAAAAGCAAAGATTGTTCTTAAAAATAAAATCTTACGAAGAAGCCATTGTCTGTGTTTAGTTTAGATTATTAGGATCCCCATTAGCTACTGCACATGGAGCAGCTACTCTTCCTGGGGTCCACATAAAATGTACAAATACATGACAAAGTACAGAACAGTTATAGATAAGAACATCATAAGATATTACATTAAATTGAAAAAAAATATGAGTTATACATTGGAAAGACACCAAGAGAAACACACACTTTTTACACACTATGCATACACTACAAGACCAAAAGTATGTGGACACCTGCTTGTTGAACATCTCATGCCAAAATCATTAATATGGAGTTGGTCCCCGCTTTGCTGCTATAACAGCCTCCACTCTTCTGGGAAGGCTTTCCTTCCATTAGATGTTGGAACATTGCTGCGGGGACTTGCTTCCATTCAGCCACAAGAGCATTAGTGAGGTCGGGCACTGATGTTGGGCGATTAGGCCTGGCTTGCAGTCGGTGTTCCAATTCATCCCAAAGGTGTTTGATGGGGTTGAAGTCAGGGCTCTGTGCAGGCCAGTCAAGTTCTTCCACACCTCTCTTGACATACCATACTTGGATGGACCTCGCTTTGTGCAAGTCATGCTGAAACAGGAAAGGGCCTTCCCCAAACTGTTGCCACAAAGTTGGAAGCACAGAATCGTCTAGAATGTCATTGTATGCATTAGCGTTTAGATTTCCCTTCACTGGAACTAAGAAACTAACTAAAAATCCTCAGCATACCCCATAATGACAAAGTGAAACCAGAAATACCTCATTTACATAAGTATTCAGACCCTTTGCTATGACATTCGAAATTGAGCTCAGGTGGATCCTGTTTCCATTGATCATCCTTGAGATGTTCCTACAACATGATTGGTGGTAAATTCAATTGATTGGACATGATTTGGAAAGGCACACACCTGTCTATATAAGGTCCCACAGTTGACAGTGCCTGTCAGAGCAAAAACCAAGCCATGAGGACAAAGGAATTGTCCGTAGAGCTCCGAGACAGGATTGTGTCGAGGCACAGATTTGGGGAAGGGTACCAAAAAATGCAGCATTGAAGGTCCCCAAGAACACAATGGCCTCCATCATTCTTAAATTGAAGAAGTTTGGAACCACCAAGACTCTTCCTAGAGCTGGCCGCAAGGCCAAACTGAGCAATCAGGGGATAAGGATCTTGGTCAGGGAGGTGACCAAGAACCCGATGGTCACTCTGCCAGAGTTCCTCTGTGGAGATGGGAGAAACTTCCAGAAGGACAACCATCTCTGCAGCACTCCACCAATCAGGCCTTTATGGTAGAGTGGCCAGATGGAAGCCACTCCTCAGCAAAAGGCACATGACAGCCCGCTTGGAGTTTGCCAAAAGGCACCTAAAGACTCTCAGACCATGAGAAACAAGATTCTCTGGTCTGATTCTCTGCCAAGATTGAACTCTTTGGCCCAAATGCCAAGCATCACGTCTGGAGGAAACCTGGCACCATCCTTACGGTGAAGCATGGTGGTGGCAGCATCATGCTGTGGGGATGTTTTTCAGCGGCAGGGACTGGGAGACAAGTCAGGATCGAGGAAAGATGAATGCCGCAAAGTACAGAGAGTATCCTTGATGAAAACCTGCTCCAGAGCACTCAGGACCTCAGACTGGGGTCAATGGTTCACCTTCCAACAGGACAACAACCCTAAGCACACAGCCAGGACAACGCAGGAGTGGCTTCGGGACAAGTCTCTGAATGTCCTTGAGTGGCCCAGCCAGAGGCCGGACTTGAACCAGGTCGAACATCTCTGGAAAGACCTGAAAATAGCTGTGCAGCAACGCTCCCCATCCAACCTGACAGAGCTTGAGAGGATCTGCAGAGAGGAATGAGAGAAACTCCCCAAATACAGGTGTGCCAAGTTTGTAGCGTCATACCAAAGAAGACTCGAGGCTGTAATCACTGCCAAAGGTGCTTCAACAAAGTACTGAGTATTCTGAATACTTACGTAAATGTGATATTTCTGTTTTTGTTTTATTCTTTATTCAAAAAACCTGTTTTTGCTTTTTCACTATGGGGTATTGTGTGTAGATGAGGCAAAAAAACAATTTACCGTATTTTCCGCACTATAAGGCGCACCGGAGTATAAGCCGCAGCAGCTAAATTGAATGATATTGAATGATGTGTACATATATAAGCCGCAGGTTTAATGTTTAATTACCATATGTAAGGGTTCGTGCACAGAGGGGATTGTCGGGAAAGAGACAAACTGTCTCGCTCTCGTAATGTCTGTCTGTCTTGCTCTCGTTCTGTCTCTCGTTCTGTCTCTCGTACCACTCTCGGTTCCACTTTTACTTTTGCGCGCTACCTGTCTCACTCTTTTCCGGCCTCCACCTTTTCCTGCTGGAGCCCGCCGCTTAAAGGTGGGGGGCGCGGACCGGTCATAGAGCCCATAGAGTTAAAGTTGGTGGACTGTAACCTGTAAAATCCATAGATTTAGGAGGTCTTCTAGTGGCCGTTAGCTGTAAAAATCCATAGATTAGCCACACCGTTATATAAGCCGCAGGGTCGAAAAATGGGAAAAAAGGCGCGGCTTATAGTCCGAAAATTACGGTAATCAATTTTAGAATAAGATAACAAAATGTGGAAAAAGTAAAGGGGTCTGAATACTTTCCGAATGCACTGTACTATGACGGTGCCACGCTGAAAGTCACGGAGCTCTTCAGTAAGGCTATTCTACTGCCAATGTTTGTCTATGGAGATTGCATGGCTGTGTGCTCGATTTTATACACCTGTCAGCAATGGGTGTGGCTGAAATAGTACCGACCAGGACCAACCCTGCTTAGCTTCGTTGGAAAGCCAGCAGTGGGATGCAGGGTGGTATGATACTGACCTGACGTCTTTGACTGTGCATTTTCAACAGTTCTTACTTTCGGTCTGAACTCTTGAAGTTGTTGACTGTTTTTGTGCTTGCTAGTTAACTAGCAGTTCTCAGCTGTTAGCTGCCAATGGCTAGCAGTTTCTCACTGGTGATAAAAACAGATTATTGACTTCATTACTGAATTATTTAATGTAACAAATCAAACAAACCTCGTAACCAATTCATGGTAACATCGTAAACAATTCACTTAAACCCGGCGTTTATTTAAAACAGGCATTTATTAGCGCAAATGTGGGCCAATACCTGGCTATTAGAAAGGGACAGGCGGCTATTTGAGACTGCGTTTAATTTATGTTTTACAGTAGTCATTTGTAAAAATAGAGAAGAGTAAAGGCCCAAGGCATATGCCCTGAGGGATACCGCACTGTACATATCTGATATTAGTTTCTGCATTAGTTAGTTACGTACCTTTGACAAGAATGGCAGCATTACATGGTTGTAAATACCCTGAGTATAATGAAGGAAGCACTCAGCGTTCCAAACAAACTGTCAATCCCAACGAGATGACTTGGCCTCCAAGCCATTCTTTTAAGTGATGTTAAGAGCAAACAATCAAACCAGCGACCCGGGGAGAAAATACAACACATCAGCAAATGACGGGTAACAATAGTGACATCTAATTTATAGTTCAAGGACCGTGTACAAGCAAACAAACAGGCATTTCTGTTCCACACGTCCTTCTCAATTTGCCTCTCCCACGGTCCATTGCCTTTGGAAGGGAAAAAAAGTTGAAAGTGCACAACTTTAGTCTGATGTCTCACTTGCAGTGCAGAGGCCTGAGCCCGCAGCCCACCAGTCTTAAACAACACCCCCCCCCCCTCCCCTCCAAACAAAGGAAATAAGCTGACAGGCCTTGACACAAATGGTCCATTTACATGCACGCTTACTTACAGATACAACACACAGAGGGTGGGGTGGGGGGGTAGAAGGCTGTAACGGGTGGGGGGCACTTTGTGCTATCGAGGGGAAATGATTTGAAAACATCTCAATGTGTCTACCCTATTTCCTTCCTTCCATCCATCCCTCCTTCCTTTTTCTTTCTTTCCTTAATTTCTTCCCTTTCTTTCTTTGTTTCATTCTATCAGGCAGGTGTTGTCAGTCCCCACTTCACAGAGTCAAGAGGCAGAAACGTTGAACCTCTGCACCCCATTCATCTGGCAGGTTTTGGGCTCAGCTCGTGATCTTTGTAAGCGCCTGGCGCTTGCTGTCTTTACATGTTGTTGGCAGCGCCTCCAGGTAACAGAGAGATTAAGCACAGTGAGATGCCCTCGTACAGCAGCAAAGCTTTAGTGAAGGGGGTCTTTAAATATTTAAGGTATGAGTAGAATGACACGTTGCTGCGCAAAAGAAAAAGAGAATACAAATCTTCTAACCTGGAAATCATTCACATATAAATCCTGTATGTCTGATTTGTAGGTAACTGTGCTTTAGAAAAATGTCATAATTTTTTTACAAGATAATACATTTGTTTGTATGACAGTGATACCCTGTGTGAGGTGATGGTGGAATATTTCATGTTAAATATAAAAGCGTTCATCCATCATTAAATGCACATTCATCAAATCACTACTACGTTAAAAATACATCTACAAAGGCTCAGATATCTAGCCATTTCTATAAATAATCATCCATCAAAATGATAAAAACTGGCAAACTTTCTTATCTCAAAACATCCCTTTGACGTGACTTCCCCACTATCTTTTCATCTTTTTCCATCAATATGATTTTCATGTGTGCTATATTCTCAAGCATTTTCATAACAAGCAAATAAACATCACGTGGTTTCACCATTCTGGCCCTGTGTCAGTCAATTAACTTCTCCAGGTAATGAACCATTTGCATAGTAAACCAGGCCCGAGTGTGTGAACCCTAATGGGGCCACTACCTGAGGAGATTAATTGAGAGTGACATGGCTTGAACTCCATTTCTTTTTTTCCTCTTTCTTGCTTACCCCCTCTTAAAGATTTGCCTCATATTATTTTTATAACGCGCTACAAGCCTAAATAGCGGGAGTCCTTCAAACTTTGACACGGGCTGTGAGAAGAAAGGACGTTGCTTGCATTATACATCATCACATGTTATGTTCGGAGCAGGTGCATCACCGGGCTGCATGGTGTTCCTAGCCTTGGCAGAGAATAAAATAATACCCCAGCTTCATCAGTGAAATGGAACATGAGATGTCTCTTATTACCAAACATACTGCATCTCTGTTCTAATTACAAGGTAATGAGGTTTAATTTGCATGGGCTGAAAGGACAGAAGTACAAAAGCACAGACAAATACATTGTTATGCTAAACAAAATGAAGAGTACTATAGCTGGAGCCATTTGGGAGACACGGTCCTATGCAGCAAATTGCCATATAATATAATATGCCATTTAGCAGACGCTTTTATCCAAAGCGACTTACAGTCATGCGTGCATACATTTATTTATTTTTTGTGTATGGGTGGTCCCGGGGATCGAACCCACTACCTTGGCGTTACAAGCGCCGTGCTCTACCAGCTGAGCTACAGAGGACCATGTAATGCACCCACCCTCTTGTTCCTATCAAATTACTTGTATTAGATTAAATTACCAGTATGGTTAATCTTATCAATATGTGACTGAAGTCTACCTCTAAAATGAAAATGATGCAACTAAAAACACCATTAAAGCCCCGTCCCTTTATGTAATAAAAAGTGACGGTATAAATTTGTTCTCATGGCTAAGGGCAGCAGACATTCATTTTCTGAGTGACAATTCCATCCCACCCAGAAAGAAGAGAGAAAGGAGAAAGAGCGAGAAAGAGAATGAGGGTGGCAAGGCACTCTGACTTATTTAATATTGTAAGAGAGATGACCCCAGGTCCAAGAAGCGCCAAATTTCAAGACCGAAAACAGAAGCAATGGATGCGTCTTAATTGTGACATTACAGGCACTCGCACAGCCAGGAACAGAGGGGGAATGATTAAAAGGACGGGAAAGGTGGGTGACTTTGTGAAAAGGTCATTGCACACTTACACACCTGGGGTTTTCACGTATTTTCCGCTCATAAAAAGAGAACGAAAAAAAGAGTGAAAGAAAGTACTCCTATGTGATTATACAGAAAGGAAAGGCTTTTCGGGGGCCGGGGCCGATATTTTACAATGCATTAGTGAAATAAGATGGTAATTTCCTGGGCAGTGTGTATCCGGGCAGAAAATGACAAAAGGGAAGGATCCTCCCTGTCTCTGTTAGCTTGCAGGTGGTTCGCCTGCCATCATCACCCCATCGCCAGGTGGGCTGGGCACGGGGGTTAATTGAGAGGTTAACAGGAGGTTATGTCAGTCAAAGGTCAGGGCTGTGCTCTACCCAGCAGGGGGCCCGTGGTCTCCATGGTCCCTGCTGACCTCGCCGAGTGTTGGTGGCCGTGTTTCCGTGTTCCTCCGCTGCGTCTACGTGAGAGGCTCTCTAATAAAGAGCAGAGTGGAGGGGAGCCACACTGAGCCTTACTACAGACTACCTATTGTCTCTGAGTGATGAATGGTGGGGAAGATGAAAAAGGACGGTAGCGTAACAGGTAGAGTATCATAGGTTCTCTGGTCGGTGTTGTAGTCATACTACTGACCCCCACATGACACACCGGTGTCATTTAATGTTACACTATAGATTGATAAAAAATGTAATATTACGCAATTTGAGGGATTATAGTAACTAACTGCCAATTCATATGTATTTTGGAAAGCAGACAGTACAATTACAGTATACCAGCTAATAGAGTTGGTCAAAGAAGAGAGCACACAGACTTGACTTGGAGACCACCACACATTGACTGCTGCCCACCAAATAAGGATGTACAGTACATATGACATATCTATAACATACTGGTAGCCTACAAGCAGATCGGTTTGTGCTTTAGCCATATGTTCATCTCATGCCAATACTATGTATGGCATGACAAGGAGTGACAAAACAGTTGGCTAAAGCGCCAACAGATCTGCTTCCATGCCAGGAATTGTTACACAATGGCTCATAGCAAATCTGAAGACAAGAGATAAGTACATTAACAACATTCATACTTATTGTAATCTTTTTTTATTATTTCAAACATGATTCTGAATTAATGTATAACAACCTACAAAGTGTGTTGTATGCTAAATGCAGTGAAAAGAGGTCTTATAGCAGTGAAAGTTGCTCTAGATAAGAGCGTCTGCTAACTGACTAAAATATAAAATGTAAAATGTTATAGAAGATGGAAAAGGTGAAGACGGTACAGTATATCATATACAGATCAAGTAGTGGACAGAATATAAAAACATACTACAGTTTGAGAAAAAAGATAAACATGTAAATACTATGCTTGGAGAAGAAGTCTTCACATTATCTAGTGTTGTTCCTGTTAATAGGACTGTATATCCAGAATAAAATATCCAGAGAAAGAGCGTGTTAGTTAATCATACAAATGTTAAAAGAGGTCTGCAGCTTAGGTCTGCGGAGGAGTCCTTCCAACTCCTTTAAACATAATAACAATAGACCATTAGAGAAGTAGGCCTAAGATTTGACAGCGCATTATCTTTGATGGTGTGAAGTGAAGGAACATTCCCATTTAGAAAAGCAACACACTAATGAGTCCCTGTGTTAAGTATCACTAAAACAACATCAAAGCAAATCTCTTCTTCGAGACTGAGAAAATGATTCACCACAAACTCAACTTGATACACAGAATTAAGAAGAGAAAAAAATAATCTGCTGAAAAAAATGTTGTGCCTTAGTTTACGATTCTCTTCTCCTCTGAATCTGACAGCCCAGAATATTTCCTTATTGTGTTGCGAGTCATTCACTTGTAATCCAAAAGCCGCTTATGGCAAACAGGGTCAGCCATGTTTTAATTCCTTATCACTTTCTGTTTCTAAAGAGTGCATTTCAACAAGTAATACTGAGGCAGTATCCCAAATACATGCTAAATAACATCACAGAAGTAACAGTCGTACCGTACAGTATGTAATCAAAGTGAGTGTAAGACTGAGAAAATAATTGATTGTCAACAATATAAAAACATGATTGTCATAACATTTTGTTTTCTACAATGAGAAAATGTTGTGCAATTCACCAGTCGGACACATTTCTTATCCCTTGTATATTCCAGGAAGCCAGTATTTCCAATGTATATCCAGTAAATTCAGGGCTTGAAAGACTGACAGGTGAAAACCATGGTGAGTCTTTAGGATAGACTAAAACCATTATTTCCAACAACATGGCTTTAACATTGCGTGAGGGCGCACGCTACAGTATAACTCAAATGTTCATTAATCATTAGTTATATCAGGCCAAAAATCAGGAACAATCTGACAAGAATAATACTACTCATATCTGGAGTGAACTGCTGACGGAAGGCCTAACTCAAAATCTCCTCTGATCTAATAACAGCAATGGCAGCATACTCCAAAGCCTGACAACTCACATGTTCTTTAACTCCATGTTAACCCTATAGTTAACCATGCCTGTCATCCATCAACCCTTCTCAAAGAGATTTGTTGATACAGGTAGATATTTTGGTATTAGCAGAAGTTTAATCTCTCGTGGACAGACTACGTAGCATAAATGGTATCGTAACATCTGTCAAAAAACTCTGGGATGCGACAACTAACAAGCAACAGAGACTTTAGTTCTGGGTGTACGAGATTAGCATTGGTTATATGTAATGGAGCTCCATTTGTGCAGTTTTGTAAGTAACTCAAGCACACTTGAATCCAAAAGACAACTAAAATGTGTCCTACAAAGCACGTACATTATTTACACAATTTAAAATGGTACAGAACAAAAACTGATATCTGGATTAAATACATTGTTAACAGAAAAGGTATTCACTAATCTACCTGATTTAGTGCTGATCTTCAATCTTTCTTTACATTAAGCTTTTCAATACGTATCATTTTGCAAACTACAGTAGATATGGACTATAACTACGGCTGTTCTGATCTGTTGTTGCACATTGTTCATGAATGTGTGTCTTGTAGGCCTCTAATTTAAAGTGTATTAATATGAATAGGAAAAACACATCCCAGAAACATCACATAAAGTTATTACAGTGTCAGTACTGACTAAAACCACTAAAAGGCTGCTAAATATGAAGGTAAAACATGTATTCCTTTGGTTTAGTGTCAGGAATTGACATTTTGGTAGTGAAAAAGAAGAAAACTTTCAAGGCAAAGATGTCAGTCGGACAGTATTCCTGAAGTGATAGAGATGATCTTCCTATTCAATAAGGCATCTAAGGTAATACTTTTTAAAGCGCTGATTAACATATTTGTCAACATTAAACACACACTTAGGTAAATTAAATGTTCATGTTACATGTTTATACTTGTGGTACGTAACAAAAGCATTTATAAACTATTTTTGGCCCCTGCTTGGCAGAGAGGCCCAGTGTAGATGAATACATCTCTCTGTGTGGGCTTATATCGAAGGCACACACAAGCACTTGTACACACACACACACACACACACACACATGCGAACACACACACCCCATTAGCCCACACACACTTCCTCTCTCCCTCCCTCTCTGCTGGAGTGTAAAGTACAGGTAGCAGTAGCACTACGGCCATAATTCTCAATCCCATCCCCCATCATGGTCCTTCCTATGTGGGGAAGCAGATGCCGCAGCACTCCATGCAGATCTCCAGGCAGTCGGAGGACTCGCAGCAGGCGTCCATGATGCCACAGTCCATGTCGTCGCAGGGGCAGTTGCAGTCGTCTCCCATGTCCTCAGCACAGCAGCAGCAGCAGGCCTCCGAGGTACAAGTGCCACAGCTAGCCTGGGCCACCACCATGTTGCACAGGGTCAGGAACTCACAGAACAGACAGGCCAGGATGCAGTGGACACAGCAGTCTGGGTCCAACACACACCATGTCCATAGAGATGGATGGAGGATGAAGGATGAATAAAAACACAGAAAACCACACAAAGCATGATCAAATACAAAGAAAACAAACAGAAAACAAGAACAAAAGCCTATTAAAAAGCCAGTGGGAAAAAATCTGATTGAAACCCCTGCCTGGAACAGAGCGTGTTAATCCCTGGTCCTTTGTAAATCAGAAGCCTTGAGCAGGGCTCAGGCAGTTATACAGTCACAAATCAGACTGACCAATTACACCGACACGTACAGTATGATAATGTCCTTACATTAAATAGGTCAATATAACAGACTATCACTATTAAATGACAAAATAATTGACAAAACAAAACAGATGACACCACAGAATGAAAATGGAACAACAGTATTATATTCAATAGTAGAATATTGTATCTCTATGGATGAAACTGTGTCCATGACTGTGTATGTGTGTGTATTGTGTGGGCATGCACCTGTGTGTGTGCATTCAGGTGCATAAGAGAGAGTGTAAGTT
Source organism: Coregonus lavaretus (assembly GCF_964263955.1). Lineage (NCBI taxonomy): Eukaryota > Metazoa > Chordata > Actinopteri > Salmoniformes > Salmonidae > Coregonus > Coregonus lavaretus. The sequence goes on along the minus strand of NC_140000.1, from coordinate 37,888,347 downwards.
GCGTAGAAGGAGCAGACTAAGCAGGGAGGAGGAAGGAGAGCCAAAGGGAATCAGGAAGAATTCCAAAGGGACTCAATTCCACTTTGGGGTTTTGATTAGCAGCTTTCTGAATAATTGGGGCATTATCATGCAAATGCACAGACTTGATTACGTAAAGCTGATTAGCAAAGTCCGAATTCTTCTCCCTGGCAAATTGTTGTGCTAATGCTGCCGTCTTCCTCATCACTGATTAACATTGAACCTCTTTTTAGACCTTTTACGTGGCTGGGGAGCATGACACCAAATCACTGTTGTTTTCCAATGAACGGATGGAGAACACTCCTCTCTGTTGTTTTATTTAATGGAATTTATTATTCCGTTTTTTGTTCAGTGGTGTTAAATATTTTACAGAAAGTAAGTGATGTCGTGCACTAACATCCTTTACATGAAAGTCAGGTGGTACACAGTAAAAACAAAACATTGTCGGACGGACAACAGATTTAAGCAAAACAATAAGTAAAGAACAGGTAGCATTAAAATAATCAAAGCACATGCAAGCATTTTAAACAATGTTAGTTGAAATGAATAGATCATCTTTGTACTAAGTCCTGGGTACTAAGTCACGGATCTCCTCTGCCATGCTTTTTTCTGTACCATGCAAGGAGCTGAGAAGGCTCTCCCCACCACACCCTCCGGCCAGAACATGCACCTCTACACAAGGCCCAGCAGAGCTTTGGAGCTGCAAGACATGATATGGATGCAGAAAAATGCCAGTACAAACAGAGTGCATTTGCATAACTTTTATCAGACCATCTCAGCCTGTCAGAAAGACAGGGTTTGAGGAAGAGAGCGAAGGAGAAGGAAAAGAAGAGGATGGGACGGGCTGAGGAACGCTGAATGCTCATGTTTGTTTAATCAAAGTCGTTTTTTTTTCCTGTTCCCTCACACAGGCAGGCCGCAGAGCTTGACCAGTAGCGCTGTATCGGATACAAACCAGAGAATGCCAACATGAAACGATACAATTGTGTTCCCCAAGGTGAACGCTGATTATCAAAAGGCAACTACAACGGAGACTCTTTAGAAGAAATGCTTCATATTTCAGTATTTGAAACGATGACATTAAGTTATTTAAAAAAACATTCATTCATGATACTGTGCCTATACATATTGTGCACCGTATTCTAGCGCTTAAAGTGATTGTGTACTACTAGAGAAAGTGAAATGAGTAGAACTTTGCCAATGTCAAATGATGAAATCTCAAAGCATCTAAAACCTTGAAAGACCTCTTACAATAATTAAACTAGTACCAGCACAGTACACTATGTTCTGATACAAAATGATCTAAATACAGTCCGTAGCATCAAGCAGTTGGGGCATCTTAGTTAGCTATTCACTTGGATGTATAATTCAACAGCAGCGATTAGTGAGAGCCGTACAGAAGGGAGCGAGGAAGGTGGCGAGGGGGGCTGGGTCATGTACACAAGAACGCCAGACATCTCTCCTACCACAAAGAAAAATAAGGCGCAAATTGACACCGCCTCAGTGAGAGAGAGTTCATGTTTAATGTCAGGCCGCGGCGAAGATGCCCAGATTCTGGAGGGCCAAAAACAGCAGCGAGCGCCTCAGAGGAAATGGTTTGAGACATCTGGAAAAAAACTCCAAAGGCTCACATCAAAAAGAGGAACAGCATGACATAAAACAAGCTGGAATGGGTGCACACCATCGAGCCAAGCGAAAACATTCAAATGAAGAGAGACTGTTGGGTGGAGGGCCAGGATACTGCCTAGCTGCCTGCCCGGCACAGGGAGGGAGAGAGGGAGGGTGAGAGATAACAATTGAGAGGAGAGACCCACCCCATGCAGTAGTCTTTAGAGTGCAAGTCCATAATGCATGAATGAGGGTCAACCTTGTGGCTACGAGGAAAATACACACAAACCAAGGGGTGAAGTTGGCGCAAAGAAAGTATTCCAAATCAGTCACCACAAAGGCCTTAAAAGGTATTGAATGCGACTTAAAAGGAGCTCAAAAATCATAATTGATTATACAACAAATAAAAACCACAAAAGGCCCCAACCGACCCCCAGCCTGAATAAATGACAAGCGGTAAACGACTCTTAAGTCAGTAGCGTCTACAGAGCTGTTATCACAGCTTTACTTCTGTGCCAGAGAAAATGTGCCAAGAATGCTCTGCTCTAGAATCCCCTGAGCTAGGTTCCCTTCTAGTGGAGCTTTATTATTATAGTGTTCATAGGGGCTGTTTAGTAGCTAATTTCACAGGCAAACAGATTATGGTAATCCATGTAAACATTAAAACACAACAGCTTGCTGTTTTCCGCTGGGAAATAAATACTTGAGTGTGAACATATTGATTTAGAAAACACAAGTCGAAAAATAACCAACACAAAAGCTGTAATGAGACAGACTTATTGAACTGTTGCTATTTTTCTTTGCCAATTAAGATGTGGAAGAAAAACATGACCTCTGTGGAATACATCATTGGTGAATATTTAACTTGTATCATACCTTTTATTTATAGGGAACTCTATATCACTTGTCAGCCTTAGCCCTACCATCAATATGCTGCATATATCAAATAGCTTAACCTTGGTGAAGACAAACAATCTCAAATTCCCCAATCCATATAAAAACGCATTTACAGTGAGCTCCAAAAGTATTTTGTTGTTTTGGCTCTGTCCTCCAGAACATTGGATTTGAAATTATACAATGACTATGAGGTTAAAGTGCAGACTGTCAGTTTTAATTTGAGGGTATCATTCAGGACTAGCATCCACATGAATAAAGAAGTGTTTAGAAACATTCTGTTCTTATTTACAATAAAAGTGACTCCAAAGTGACACAATACATTATTTACCATTCATTTCTATTGGGCACAAAATAATCTGAAACACAACCAAAACAAACAGCAAATGCCTCCAACAAGTTTGTAGGAGTCACAAGCTTGATGTAATCATTGCGTGCTATGAATATGGGACCAAATACTAAACTTTTGACTTCTTTAATACACATAAGTGAATTTTGTCCCAATAGTTTTGGTCCCCTAAAAATGGGGGGACTATGTACAAAAAGTGCTGTAATTTCTAAACGGTTCACCCGATATGGACAAAAATACCCTCAAATTAAAGCTGGCAGTCAGTACTTTAACCTCATTGTATCATTTCAAATCCAAAGTGCTAGACTACAGAGCCAACATAACAAAAAATGTGTCACTTTCCCAATACTTTAGAGCTCACTGTATCACATATTTCACACTTATCATCCATCTTATTTTTTCTCCTTCTTCCTCTATAAGACAAAGTAAAAGACAAAGCGAGCGGACTGAGAGACGAGGCGATGATAAGCAGGGAGCAGCAGGCAGGTTAGATAATGGATAGCAGATAACAGATAGCAGACAGCCGTTACAAGGTAAAAAGAGGATGTGTGTGTGATTCCCAGATGGACAGAGCCACTGTTAATGAGGAGCCACAGTCGGGCTGGAGACTGGAGGACAGACCCATGCAGAGGGAAGGAGGTGTGGAAGGAGGGATGGCACTTCGCAGGCACCCTGGGCGGCTCAGCCTCATTAGAAGGTCACACCTTGCTGACCATTAGTCATTCAGAACACCAATCACCTTCATTACTGCACTCACCTCCGCACAACACCTGAGAAAATGATGGTTCCCCCTGAATTCTAAAATACATCCTTTCGGTTGTTGTTGAGGAAAATAAAGCCATATTAGGCAGGCCTTGACCAATTTCATCATTAAAATAAGAGAACCGAGATAATCTGTCAACTTTTGACCGTCTATTCTGTCCCCTTGACAAATGGCATGTTAATAGGGGAAGACCTGCACTAAAGGTGTTGATGAAGTGTTAGGGGACAGTCAAGCCAAGCAGATGAGGGAAGTGTGTGTTCATTGTGTGATTATTAGTGTGTGAGTGACTCTAATGACCTGAAGTTGGAGCACAGTACTTACCTCCTGGTGAGAGTGTGTGTGTGTTCTATATAAGACAGAGTATTTGCGTGTACAGTCGGCGTCCAGTACTAATAACTCACCCTCTGGTAGCATCCCAGGCTTCTGGGATCCGGTGGAGCTTCCCTTACTCCGTCTGCTGCTGTCGCTGTTGACCGACAGGCTGGAACGAAGCTGGCTCTGCATCTTCTGGGAGATGCCGGGCGACGGGTGTTGCTTCCTGTGCTGCTCCGCCCCACAGGAACATTTCCGGCGGATTCCATCGCCGTTACTCAGGCCGGTGGAGGATTGGTGGCCATTTTGACTCTTGGCAGAAGCAGCATCTTCTCCTCCCTCGTCGGGCTCTCCCTGCGCAGACGTGGTTGGCTGGGGCAGCGGCTGAGGTTGAGCTGGATGGGAGAAGTTATTTTTTAAATGTCACACTTTTCAGTTAGAGAGCACTTACTGTGCTTTCAGCATGCAGCATGTTTGACTGAGAGCATCGCATTTATTCTCTACTAAGGTTTTATAGCTAGATTCTGGGTATGAGGAGGATGTTTAGAACGTTCAAGGTACTGACTGTCTTTGTTATGTTGGGTGACAAGTATCAAATAAGTCACTTAAGGTAACTTTTTTGTAACCCTCAAGATTTCTCATTTTGATCTTTTCATACCATCAGAACAGATACGGGAATCCCGAGGCTAAACCTTAAATAACTCTCCTTTTTTGTACAGCCATTATGGAGCCTTTACAAATAAAGAAGCACAGAAGAGGATACAACCCTCACACAGCCACATGATCACACAGTACAGTATCCCTGTAGGTGAACAGTGAGGGAACAAGCGTTTTCTTGGAGCAGCACCCAGGTGAGTTAAGAGAAAGATGGAGAGAGAGAGAGACTGATCCTGCATTCCTGCCTCTGCTACAGTAGAGTAGTGATTTAGCTTCCCCTTTCTCATAGCTCTGGCTCTTTACACTCTTACAGTCGCGCCACGTGTGACAGGCAGCAGCCAGCCATGAAGAGTCAACCACCGAAGAATGAACGTCGGGCCATCTGATAAAATAAAGGGAGCGGTGACATTTCCAGTGGAAGAAGGGGAAGCGACTCCTGCACATTCAGCTCTACAGGGAGCTAGCTCCTGCATTGCCTTCCATCTGCACCAGAAAGGAAAGCAGAGAAAAGTAGCAGCATGGTGACTTATTGATCTCCGTTGAATTATTCATCTCTTTTTTAGGGTTTCTACCCCGTTCTTTTTTTCGTTTTTCTTACAAACTCTGCATTTTAGGGTGCGAGTGCTGTATTGTACAAGTGGCGGCCCGTACGGCAATACAACAATCACATGGGAACTTTTTGTTGGCGACAGCCACACGATCTAGTGTTGATTTGTAGAGTGCTACTACTGTACCTGAACTTCTCCAAGTCAAAGTGGATGCACCAAACAGCGATCTGAATATGCAAGTTCTTCCGTTCTTTCTTTCCTGTGTGCTCACCAACTAGTGCAATTATTGTTAACAAGAGAAAGGAAAATCGAGTTCTAGCCCACCTCTTTTTTACAACACACTCTCAGCACCCAGGGAGACCTATCTGACGAGAATGTAGATGTAAAACAATGCAATTAAAAACAGACACTGCTTTGTCTCCTCGTACAGTGGTCCGCATGCTGCCTCTATAAACAAATATAGACTTTTGGGATCAGGTTTCTACGCAATTTGAATTAGACAACTGGCTGGCACAAAGGAGAATTTATTATGCTCCGATTTAAACCCAGGATGATGGATTTGACAGCTTTTTGTGTGACATTGTTAATAAACTACGAATGGCTAACAAGGAGATTCAACAATTGCTTGTTGTTTTCTTTCTCCATATCCACATGTAACTTGTGAAATATCAACTTTGTTCTTACATAGTGAACATCAACAATCTATTCTGTAATAAGGCACATTTTGTAACGGTGGAATTCAGAATCGGCAGCGAACACACCATACTATAACCAGTACAAAAGTTATCTTAAACTGGCCTCCCGAGTGGCGCAGCGGTCTAAGGCACTGCATCGCTGAGGCGTTCGATCCCAGGCTGTGTCACAGTCGGCCATGACCGGGAGACCCATGAGGCGGCGCACAATTGGCCAAGCGTCGTCCGGGTTAGGTGAGGGTTTGGCTGGCCAGGATTTCCTTGTCTCATCGTGCTCTAACAACTCCTTGTGGCGGGCCGGGCGCCTGCAAGCTGACTCCGGTCGTCAGTTGGACGGTGTTTCCTCCGACACATTGGTGCGGCTGGCTTCCGGGTTAAGCGGGTAGTGTGTCAAGAAGCAGTGCGGCTTGGCAGGGTTGTGTTTCGGAGGACGCATGGCTCTCGACCTTCGCCTTTCCCGAGTCCGTAGGGGAGTTGCAGCGATGAGACAAGACTAACGACCAATTGGATACCACGAAATTGGGGAGAAAAAGGGGTAAACGTTTTTCTTAAGTTATCTTAAACTCAATAGCCTTTACTGAAGTATGTAGGCAGGCCTATGTGACGCCACATTCTGGCCTAAAAGACGACACTTGTCTATGAAATAAATCACCCATAGCAGCTGATGTAATAAAGCAGTCTCTTTTCTCATACAGAGGTCATGGAGGCATCCACAAACTACCAACCCACACCACAGTCTGTCTATTCTCTGCCTCAGCCAGCATAATTACCTTTCCCTTTGGAGAAAGTCAAGCTTTCAATTTACAAAGTATAAATAGTTATTAGGAAACCACCGCATAAAAAAAGCAGTGGTTCGGGTTTCCGACACACTAGAAAGCCTAGAAAGTGGTTCAAGTGCGAGCCTGTGAAGACACATTTCGAGGTACAGGTTCCCAGTCTCTCTGGCAAACAGAGTTTTATTTTTATCCAGAGAAGGCAATGGGAGACTAAGATGAATGAACAGGAACAGGGTAATATTCATAATCATTGATCACGGTAATGATGATCCTGCCAAAGATGACATGATGAACCATGTAACCACACTGTACCAAGTAGAATATACGGTATAACTCCTTCTGGTAATAATAGAGACATAGAACAAGCAGCAACAGACAATATTAACTTGGATAACAACTGTATACTCTATAGATCGGGTATACAATATCAATGCCTATGTCATATAAATGCACTGCAAAGTCAGTGTTCCTATCCGGACAAGAAAACATATCCCCCATAAAAAATTAACAACTCCCACAAGTTTAAATAATCATAAGCGATTAAAATTAAACAGTTGTGTGGTTTACCACAAAAACTTGTTTGGAGCTGGTGGAAGTACACAACCTGACAGATCGCATTAAAACACCATGTTTAGGAGAGGAAAAAACACTTCAAATTGGACTTCTAACCACCCTATATGTAACACATCAACAACTGTTGAGTGTACATTTGTAGTTGAATAATACATGGCGTATTCCTCTACACAGGCTGTCAAACATATCAGAGGGACCTGGGGGTGAGTGGTTCTTGACTGTCTAAGCAGCATCCCAATTTGGTCCCTTGTATCCGACAGGCTCAAATATCTTGGGAGCATTTTTAAAAGGCCAGTGTTTGATGGATTCATGAAGAACACACAAATATAATTGCCATTTGTCACCAAGTCTTCAGCTAGTAGTACCCCACGCCATGGGGACCGCAGCGCCAATGCGCCTAGAGAGCACTACTGTCTGTGTGCGGGATCGCTCTGTATGTAAAACTGTGTATAAACACCTATGTTTTTTTTGTGGGGCAGAAAATAGGTCCTATAGGAAGAATTCAAAATTGCACCCAAAAGACACAAGGAGTATATCACACGGACCCACCAGGAAGACACAGGAATATGTATGAACATCAACTCAAATGTGCTGTATAAACAAGAATTCTAAAATAGTACAGGTACCGGAAATATAACTAAGAGGTCAAAACAGGGCAGCTTGGAAATTCTAATTTGCACATTACTACACTGTAAGTCATACGTAAGGCAGGAGCTGGACTGGAGTGAAAACTAGAGTGCTGTGTTTCTATGGCTCAAGCCTTTTTAATATTAATGGAGAGAGAGAGAGAGAGAGAGAGAGAGAGAGAGAGAGTTCTGTTTGCAGAGACCTATTAGGATGCCTATCACAAGGAGCATACAGTTAGTTATTCAAATGTCACATGTCAGCAGGCTAAACAGATCCATCCAGCCCCATCTCCTAATAGCTAGCCAGATACACCATGCTTGTGGTTTGTGAGTCAAAATGCACTGTAGAAAGTGGAATACTCACAGGAAAAAAACTGACAAATATGATAAACAACATGTAAACTAATCTAACAGCAGCATTTCTTTCAAAATCACTGAAAGACACTTAAAATTGTAATTATTCTAGTAACTTGTTTGTTTATCTTCGTATCCATTACATATGTACGGTGAGGGAAAAACATATTTGATTTTCTGCTAAGGGGACAGGACAACTTCACCGCATCAAAGGGACGATGGACGGGGCCATGTACCGTCAAATCTTGGGTGAGAACCTCCTTCCCTCAGCCAGGGTATTTAAAATGGGTCGTGGATGGGTATTCCAGCATGACAATGACCCAAAACACACGGCTAAGGCAACAAAGGAGTGGCTCAAGAAGAAGCACATTAAGGTCCTGGAGTGATCTAGCCAGTCTCCAGACCTTAATCCCATAGAAAATCTGTGGAGGGAGCTGAAGGTTCGAGTTGCCAAACGTCAGCCTCGAAACCTTAATGACTTGGAGAAGATCTGCAAAGAGGAGTGGGACAAAATCCCTCCTGAGATGTGTGCAAACCTGGTGGCCAACTACAAGAAACGTCTGACCTCTGTGATTGCCAACAAGGGTTTTGCCACCAAGTTCCTAAGTCATGTTTTGCAGAGGAGTCAAATACCTATTTCCCTCATTAAAATGCAAATCAATTTAACATTTTTGACATGCATTTTTCTGGATTTTTTTGTTGTTATTCTGTCTCTCACTGTTCAAATAAACCTACCATTAAAATTATAGACTGATCATTTCTTTGTCAGTGGGCAAACGTACAAAATCAGCAGGGGATCAAATACTTTTTTCCCTCAATGTACATGTTCTGGCCGTATACCTGGTTGATCAAAATGCTAATTTGTGAATGTGCCAATGACCTAGCAGTGGTCTCATCATCCCCTAAACAGCCTGGGGTGGCGTTTCCCCTCCTAACAAACACCCCTGTAATGTCTGTCTGGCTGGGCTGCTCAATCCAAAGGGATATATTTTCTCATTAGAAATTATACATCTCCCATTCCCATATTTATAGACGCAAAACCAGGGGAATTATATGTAGAGAAGGGGGAAAAAATAGCACCATGAATGTTATTACAAAGGCTCTGATTTAAATTTTCCTTCGGCATATCAATGCTCATTTACAGTTTGACCTTCTAACTCCGTGACAAGGACTTTCTTTATTGTGTCGGAGGACAGGTTGTTGGAATGGACACGCAATGTCAGAATCATCATGAATTGTCCTTTCAACTATTCCAACTCAACACAACCCAGGCTGTGATCATAGTATATGCGAGTATCAGGCGTAAAAATTGCATTTTAATTGCATTCAAATTGATTAAATAGAAAATCTAGCGTGAAAATGTTGATGAGTGTTAGGGTGCTGTAACTTAGAATAGCCTGAATAAGCTAGTCCAACTAGCCTAGTCTAACTGTAATTAATGGAGACAGACTAGCATTCACCATAACATTTAGTATAGAAGGAAGACATTCAACACATGCAGCGTAACAGGAAAATGAATCTTGCTTCAATAGAATAAAACATGTGACAATCTCAGGATGACTCGGTGGTGGTTGTCGTGGTAAAGTCAGATCACTCCTATACTAAAAAAGTAACCTTCCAACTGATCACACAGAGCTCTATTTATCTTAGCCTAGTGATGATTGGCCATCTGTGCCTGTTGAGGGAACTAAATTACCTTCTCTGATAGGATACTCTTTCAGCAGGATGTGACATGTTATGTGACAGAACTGTTGTAACTCTATTAGACCACCTATCCTCTATTCTGACGGTATTGTATAATATAGCATCTCATTCCTGGAGAAAAAACCATATCTACGCTCATGTCTTATTTTCCTGCCGTTTTGAATGAGGAAAGTCACTATTACTCAGCTGTTTTTCACCGTGGCACACTTAATTCTTTGTGACAAATAATCATTCAAATTTGGTTATTCAAATGTAACCTGCTGTAGTGATCTGACACTTGAGTGTTTTAATATTCTGAGCCATCCTCGCTTCCTTTTTTCCCAGTCTCTTTCCTTCCCTCTTTTAGACTGCCCCTCTCGCGCTCTCTTGATAACAATGACAAGGAAAGCAGGGCGTCTGGGATTTCCTCATTTCAAATTTGGTAATTTCGCCGCTGATTGAGGGAAAAAATAACCCCTTCGGACCTTGTTCTGCTTAATTACATTTTACAGTGGAGAAGGCAACTTGAAAGACAAGAGCTTGATTCGACGACCTGAACCTTTCAGGCGCTCTTGGGGAAGGTGGAGGCTATCATCAATTATCCTTCGATTTCAAAACGGAACATTTGGCGAGATGAATGTCTGACTGCAATCTAAATCATTAAAACACCCAATGAGATGCCATTTTCTCTTAAATTAATCACAGAGAGGAAATTCATTCACATTGCACAAACGGCAAAAGCGCACAGGCATTGAAGTTCTTCTCTTTTCCCCTCTTGTGTTGTGTGGAATTTGGTGTGCTGCTAATTTGAGTAGTGCTAATGTAGCATAACAGAACAGATCAAGGACATCCATCACAGCCTTAAAGCCTGAGCGCTGCTGAATGACACTAAATGCAGTCTTTTCTCCCTCCATTTTAACTAAGATATAAAACACAGCACAGGTCTTTTTTTCTGTCTTAAGCTTCATCAAATCCCAATTTTTCCCCAATCTGTTTACATCTGAGAGCAAGAGGAATGTAGTCAAATCTAATGTAAAAATCTCTTCACAAGTTTGAAAAAGTGCACATCTTGCACAGATTTAGGCTTTACACAGGCAGCTACCACATTTTCTAGAAAGATCAATTATGACATGACTCAGCAGGCCTAGGGGTTAGACTCCATACTCGCCGAGTGCTCCACCCTCTCTCTGACGACTCAAAACCAAAACTAAGCAACAGAGAAGTGGAGTGAAGAGAGGGAGGGGGGGCAGGGATGAGGAGAACAGGGAGTATTTTTAGTTTCAGTTCAATCGATGACTCACAGATTCCACCAATTTCTAAATCTCTATGATGAAGTTAGCTACAAGTTCCACAGGAAACTGACTTGTTTGAAATTCAAACGGGGCACAATGCATCTGGAGGGAGGACAGATGCATTTCAAATCAACACACAGCAACAACAAAAAACGACAAAAGAAACTAGGCAAAACTGAGCAGTCCATAACAGCCAGCCAGTATAGGGTCTGTATGGGGCAGTCAGTCTATAAAAAATATCTATTGACATGGTACCTTTATTTGATCAGTATCAATCTGAGCATTAACCAAAGCTAATGGGACAGCTGTGGGTCAATGGTCTTTGTCTTCAGAGGTGCCAATCAGGGCCTTAAGCTGTGTGATCAGACTAGGAGACAGAGGTGCTAGTCTGCCTCTGAGTGGGTTTTTAACGGAGACGGCCGTATTGATTTCAGCTCTAGCCGGGGAGCGCCGTCTGCACTGTGTCTGAATGGAGCCAGCCCAGCCGGGTCCCCAGTCACAGTCCAGTGATCAGAGCCCTGACAGAATGACCTACCAGAGAGGTGGTGAACCTGCAAACACGATGGGGGCACAGAAGGGGCAACATCACTAGAGATCTCTGTAATAGAAAAGGGTTTTAACCTTAATGTTGGAGCCAAAACCCTGTTAGAGGCCAAGTAATCCCCCCTGCACCACTCTCATTTGAAGTGGGCCCCCGTGTGTGTGTGTGTGTGTGTGTGTGTGTGAGAGAGCTTTCCTTCGCTCTTCTCCAAGGCACTACCCCTGTGCTGTGTTGTGGGGTTGGTAAGGGAGCCAACAGAGTGGAGCTGCACTAGGGCATTGCTGTTCAGGGAATGCAGCAGAGCCTTTGTAGTAGAGTTGATATAGTGGAGCTCTGTGCACACCTGCTCCAAGAAGACAGTTAAACTTGGGAATGAGATCTAGGCCTGTGTGTTTTCTTATTATTAGAAAACTGACAATAATTTGAATGTGTTTCAGTATTCAAATCCTTCCTCCAACACTGCAAAACAATCAATATTTCGTTCTCCATAGTCTTTGTTTCTTTCGTTCTCCATAGCCAATAACCTTGTGTTTGAATTATGACGGTAATTTCTGATATCCACACATTAGAAATACTTGTGTATGAGATTTCAGTACATAAATGGATGGTACACAAACTGACTTGTTGGAAAGGTGGCATACAGACCCCTTGACTTTTTCCACTTTTTACATTACAGCCTTATTCTAAAATGGATTAAATAAAAATCCTCAGCAATCTACACACACACAATACCACATAATGACAAAGAAGAAAATCAGAAATACCTTATTTACATATGTATTCAGACTCTTTGCTATGAGACTCGAAATTGAGCTCAGGTGCATCCTGTTTACATTGATCATACTTGAGATGTTTCTACAACTTGATTGGAGTCCACCTGTGGTAAAGTAAATTGACTGGACATGATTTGGAAAGTCACACACCTGTCTATATAAGGTCCCACAGTTGACAGTGCATGTCAGAGCAAAAAGGGTAACAAAACATTTCTGCAGCATTGAAGGTCCCCAAGAACATAGTGGCCTCCATTCTTAAATGGAAGAAGTTTGGAACCACCAAGACTCGTCCTAGAGCTGGCCGCCTGGCCAAACTGAGCAATTGGGGGAGGTGACCAAGAACCCGATGGTCACTCTGACAGAGCTCCTCTGTGGAGATGGGAGAACCTTCCAGAAGGACAACCATCTCTGCAGTACTCCACCAATCAGGCCTTTATGGTAGAATGGCCAGATGGAAGCCACTCCTCCGTAAAAGGTACGACAGCCCACTTGGAGTTTGCCAAAAGGCACCTAAAGACTCTCAGACCATGAGAAACAAGATTCTCTGTTCTGATGAAACCAAGATTGAACTGAATGCCAAGCATCACGTATAGAGGAAACCTGGCACCATCCTTATGGTGAAGCGTGGTGGAGGCAGCATCATGCTGTGGGGATGTTTTTCAGCGGCAGGGACTGGGAGACTAGTCAGGATCGAGGCAAAGATGATCGGAGCAAAGTACAGAGAGATCCTTGATGAAAACCTGCTCCAGATCGCTCAGGACCTCAGACTGGGGCGAAGGTTCACCTTTCAACAGGACAATGACCCTAAGCACACAGCCAAGACAACGCAGGAGTGGCTTCGGGACAAGTTTCTGAATGTCCTTGAGTGGCCCAGCCAGAGCCCGGACTTGAACCTGATCGAACATCTCTGGAGAGACCTGAAAATAGCTGTGCAGTGACACTCCCCATCCAACCTGACAGAACTTGAGAAGATCTGCAGAGAAGAATGGGAGAAACTCCCCAAATACAGGTGTGCCAAGCTTGTAGCGTCATACCCAAGAAGACTCAAGGTTGTAATCGCTGCCAAAGGTGCTTCAACAAAAGTACTGAGTAAAGGGTCTGAATACTTATGTAAATGTGTATCAGTTTTCTATTTTTAGTAAATTAACAAACATTTATAAAAACCTGTTTTTGCTTTGTCATTATGGGGTATTGTGTGTAGATTGATGAGGGGGGGGGAAACTAATCAATTTTAGAATAAGGCTGTAACATAACAAAGTGTGGGAAAAGCCAAGGGGTCTGAATACTTTCCGAAGGCACTGCATCTAATCATTTCACTTAAGTATTTTCAATCTCTCTTTTTTTGTTTAAAACATCCACAATGAATAGGCTTCAACACTTCTGGAAATGCTAATTCAAATGCTTGAAATATCCCATATGAAATCCATCTACAGCAAGACAATGAGGAAATAATTACCAGAGGTAGAATTACAATGGCCATTTTAATCAACCCCTGTGCTACCATTTCACCCTATTTATACTGTTTTTGATTCCATGACCCACTCGTAAGTAATCACTTGAAAATTACAGCTCTGGTTTTAATGGGCTCTTGTTTTAGACAATTTTTTTCAGTAGAGACGGGGGTCTACTGGATTACAATAAAGATTTAGCTCTTGGGTAACAACAACCATGCTGTTCTTTTCGGCAGAAATACTAGCACACAAAAAAACGGAGACACATTTTTTGAATATTGATGATATATGAACGTTTCTGAAGTTTACAGGATCTTACCCTGTATACTAGGGTGTTACATTTTGTATGTGGGTCTAACTCATCTTTACACTACACAAAACAAAACAATGACGATTCCTGGATATCCCACTATTCTGCATTAATTTCATTGACGCTATATTGATGCATCAATAAGCAAGAAGAAAGCTCTTCTGCGACATCCACCAGCGAAGCAACAATTCATTGGCATACATCTACCATTGGAAGTGTCAAAGATTAACTTCCTAAAGGTCATTTCTGCACCCGGGTAATAACCTTGAAGCTTCCAGAGTAAAAGCACAATCAGGGATTCACACAAAGGCCACACTAATGTCTTTCTTTTCAAGGCGACAGCCATGTTATTTGACCTCACGACTTCACTTCAGAATTTCCCTCAAGATAAAAAAAAAAATCTGTTCAGCACCCAGAGTTCTTCTTCATCCTTCATTCTTCGGCGAGAGCACTTCAACTATTTGACAATCACAGTGAATAATGTGGCGATTAAACACCTAAAACTGGCGTTAGGTCATGGCAATTTATTTAAGGCCCGGGCCTGCAGAGCCAAAGCCTTGTTTGGAGGAGATATCAGCTGAGTGTATTCCCCTAGGGGCCGAGCCACACAAGACCCTGCTAGCTGCCACATACTGGGGCCTTATAGTTGAAGGGCTCTGACAAGAAACAGTGACCTGAACATAAAATGACCTTCACGTTTTGCATATTAAAAGGTCAGAAATAACTTGAGCTAAATAACACAAGTTTAACTGTTAAAGAGTAACTTTAATGAAAACTTTTTTTTCATCGAAAACCAGATGTTTTAGGCTAAGTTGTAGTGAAACACGTCAATTATGGTCTTCATTTTAACAGTTCATTGCAAAAGTTATATATTTTGGTCTTTTAGTAGTAAATCTCTCTCTTTTTGCCCCTTGAGAAGGTGCCTCTATGTCATCTGAAGGGAGGGGTTCGGTATGAATTACACTATTTTCTAGATTTGCTTGGTGGTACCACCTCAAGGCTTACTATAAAAGCAGATGACAGCGCACCTTATTTGGCAATGGTCTTGGTAAGTGGAGTGTGCCAATATATTTTGCATGATGCTTCCTTGACTACTGACGTTACACAAAATTCAAAAGGCAGTATGGCACATTTCCACATATGACCAAATTCAACATTTTTGCTTACCGTTTCATACACATCTATGTGCTTTTACAAAGAAAAGAAAACATGTAGGCTATGAGGATTATAGATTTATATTCGTAGCTACATCCATCGTCAAAAGACAGATGACAATGGTGGTCATGCCAACTATTTTTCCCAATAGCTATGACTGGCACAGTCTGCTAAAACAGTTGGCTCATAGTTCACTGGTTGTGAGTTCTAATCCCACAAGGGGCAGATATTTTTCCTGCGCCCATACACTTAATTCTGAAAACTGAAACCATACCTGTGAGAGGGGTCGCCCTGGTAGTAGTTGTAGGTTTTTATACAGTACCCAAGACCAATCTGAGAGTTAATTTGACCATTGGAAAAAGAGCTACTGCATTAATACTGCAATGCGGGTTGGATTGAATTGAGCCCCTAATTTTCATTTTGAAGGTGATGATTGAACTTTTCTTCCCAAAGCAATAACGCAATAAATGTGAGTCCACATTTCATTATATATTTTTTGTACCCCATGGGGGATTTGAACTTACACCGCAGGTGGCAATAGATAAAGAACTCAGCGCCTTACCACTGTGAGCCAACTGTCCAGAGCCTAATATATTCGCAATGCACAGAATTATTATCAGAGTGTGCCAGTGGACTTCTGTAACTATGCTTTAGTGAGAAAGTGTTGGGATCAGGTACAACTAAGTTTTCCCACCCGCAAAATGAATATTTATGAGCATCCATCCCCCCCCCCCCCCCCCCCCCACCCACCCACCCACAACTTCTCACCTGAATGCATTTTAAGGGGTTGGGCAAAGGCTGAAATTGGGGTTGGAAGATACCCTTTAAGACAGAAATAGACAACACGTTCAAATAACAAGCGGCAGCTTTTCTGTTTTGATTCAGGCTAATAAAAACAACAGACCCAGACAGATCACATGCAGCATAGGGCACCCAACAAGTTGGAAATCGGACAGAGGGAGGAAAGAAAACGGAATAAACTGCCACTATGTGGTCAGTCAGATGATTTCCTATTGATTTCCTGTTTCAGTAAACCAGGGCTTCATTAGAATCAACCAGACCAGTTCAGTGCTCAAGTCTGTTCCTCAGCCTGGATATCTAGCAATGCATTCTGTAAGCTTACTGTATATTCAAAAGATTTCTATTCACATTCAATTTGCTAAACAGGCCCTCTATACACAGATTTGTTTTTTATTATTATTTGAAGTGACTAAAACATGTTCCTGCACCTTTAGCTCAAAAGGAGATTTGTCATTCCTCACTTTCATATTCCCCAAACACACAGTCTGTGGGGGTGACTACAATTACTACATTCAAACTGTTGTCACAGACTTCTATATTTTTAGATGAAAGTGATGCATTTCACTTGCCAGTAGTGCAGCACACCATACAGTACACTGCATAGTCTACACCTAGTGCTGGCACAATAACCGTATAACCATGGAACTGAAGGTTATGGATGAAGACCTTGATAAAAATAAAATAACCGTCATAACAATTAAAAAAAATATGTATATATATTTTTTGATTTGGGTGTGGAACGAACAGCTGACTGAAGACAGGACGGCCAGGAATTTGTGTGGCAATTTGACTGGTAAACTCATGGGTACACTCGCAATGGCTGCAAGAATTGTCATGGTAATGTAAAATGTTAATTCAAATTATGTTAACGGATGTGGCTCATGCAATGGAATGTATGTTTTTGTCAGGAGCGGTCATTTGGCTGGCCAATTACCATCATCCAAAATTCCATGACCATCACAACTCTACCTACACCTGCTAGCTACAGTAGAGACCTTGGTTTGACAAGTTCTTGCTTCAAAATCCCTGTTCGAAGTTGCTCCGGTAAACAAACCAATGGCAAGTAATTAGCGTAAGACCGAAAAGGCACCCTGGAAAAGTTTAACAGCCTAGAAACAAAGAGTTGCTGTGTCAGAATGTAAACAATCCTCTTGCAACAACTACATGGATGGAAGCAATCAGGTTGTTGTTGCTATTAGCGTTGCCTGACACCACTCTCTCCCTATGGAGTGGGAAACACAAGAGGGGTTTAGAGGAGTTCGAGTTGCTGCTTTTTCTGTTTGTACTGCTGTACTATTCTGACCTGGAATGTGGATACTCATGTCTGTTTCAAACAACAGTACATCTTGAGGTAATGAGATTTTCTTTTGCCAAGAGGCTAAAGCAGTGTGATTTAGGTGTAAAATATTGCTTTGGCAAACTTCGCAGGTTAAATGACGAGCAGCAAGAGGCATTGTGAGTGGGTTAATAGTGACACTTGAAGACAAAAGATGGGTTGGTAGTGAATTGGCAGAACATTCTGGATAGAACAGAACAGGATGTTTCTATTATCACAGTTCTAACTCAGTGGTACGCCGAGTTGGAAATAGGGAGTGACATGTACTTTCCATTCAAAAACAAATGGTGAGAACTTTCCAATAAATTTATTTTCATTTCCCCTATTATTTCTGCTGAACAAAAGGGCAAAATGATGCATGAGGAAGTGTTTACATTTACATTTTAGTCATTTAGCAGACGCTCTTATCCAGAGCGACTTTCAGTTACTGAGTGCATACATTCTTTTTGTATTCTTCCATACCCCCCGTGGGAATCGAACCCACAACCCTGGCATTGCAAACACGATGCTCTACCAACTGAGCTACATCCCTGTACATTGCTTAACCCTTTACACTTGTGGGAATTTAAATGTTTTACAGAAGAAATATGAAAATCATCTGCATAACCATGGTAGCAGTTGAAAGGGAACAGTTTGGAGATAATGGGACAATTATTACACTAAAAAGGTGAGGACACAACAGTTCACCTGACAAGACTGAATCCAACCATTACACTGTTGATTTTATGTGCATTTTACATTTACTGTACATTTTGCCGCATTTGTTGATAACGAAGTCTGAAAACACTCTGGAGACATTCAGTAACATGATAACACTATTCCTGGAAAATGTGGGGTGGGGGCATCATAAGACAAAAAAATGACAGGGGTTTGGTTGAGGACTAACTGGTGTCTCCAAGCAGCCACACACCTCTCCAAAGTATGCACAGTTCCTAAGCAAGTTCAATGCACTTTTATAAATCAAAAGAACAGTCTTCAACTATAAAGGTACTTTCTTTAGCTCTCCTAGCTGTGCCGTTGAGGAACTAGATCAAGGACACTTATAGTTGTTTTGTTTGGAACACAACCCTGCATCACCGCCATTACACAATTACTGTTGTTTACGCAATCCAAAAACTATCCATTATAAATCGCAATCTGGGTCTGGTGGGCATGATTTTTGAAAGCTTGTTCTATTGCTAACATGACTAGCTAAGTTATTCAATACAATCTTACAGTGTTAGGCTTTTACAAGGCAATTCAGTGAAACCAATCGTAATTTTGATGCGCACAGAAAGGAGTCATGAGTACATTCAGGTAAAACAAACATAGACTCATTCTGTTCAGAACAAACCAGGGTATGACGACATGTCATCTTGTAACTGTACAGTAAAACATAGTGATCAAAACATTGACACTGTACATTACATGAGTTTGGAGATGTAAAGTGCACATTTGGACTCATGGCTGTTTGGCTTGCTTGGATGTCATCCAAAGCTGTATTTATTATACTCCTCAACTTCTCATCTTTCAAAATACATTGAGTCATCTTTCTTTTTTTTCTACTTTCTTTTTTTTCAGGGGGTAGATCAGCTTCAATACTGCAGATAATTGTAACTTCCATCTATGTAATTGTCTGCGTCACTTCCAATCCCCCATATATATTTTTTAGATAGTTCATAAATAGTTATTGCATAGTTTGGAGCTGTGCTTTGGGTCATTGTCCTGTTGTAGGAGGAAATTGGCTCCAATCAAGCGCCATCCACAGGGAATGGCATGGCGTTGCAAAATGGAGTGATAGCCTTCCTTCTTCAAGATCCCTTTTACCCTGTACAAATCTCCCACTTTACCACCACCAATGCACACCCAGACAATCACATTGCCTCCACCATGCTTGACAGATGGCATCAAGCACTCCTCCAGCATCTTTTCATTTGGTCTGCGTCTCACAAATGTTCTTCTTTGTGATCCGAACACCTCAAACTTACATGAATCTGTCCACACCACTTTTCCTCTGTCCAGTGTCTGTGTTCTTTTGCCCATCTTAATCTTTTCTTTTTATTGGCCAGTCTGAGATATGGCTTTTTCTTTGCAACTCTGCCTAGAAGGCAGGGGGCCCCGTGTAGCTCAGTTGGTAGAGCATGGTGCTTGCAACGCCAGGGTTGTGGGTTCGATTCCCACAGGGGGAAAGTATGAAAAAATAAATAAAAAATGCACTAACTAAGTCGCTCTGGATAAGAGCGTCTGCTAACTGACGAAAATGTAATGTAAAAAGGTCAGCATCCCGGAGTCACCTCTTCACTGTTGACGTTGAGACTGGGGTTTTGCGGGTACTATTTAATGAAGCTGCCAGTTGAGGACCTGTGAGGCGTCTATTTCTCAAACTAGACACTAATGTATTTGTCCTCTTGCTCAGTTGTGCACCGGGGCCTCACACTCCTCTTTCTATTCTGGTTAGAGCCAGTTTGCGCTGTTCTGTGAAGGGAGTAGTACACAGCGTTGTACAAGATCTTCAGTTTCTTGGCAATTTCTCGCATGGAATAGCCTTCATTTCTCAGAACAAGAATAGACTGACGAGTTTCAGAAGAAAGTTATTTTTTCTGGCCATTTTGAGCCTGTAATCGAACCCACAATTGCTGATGCTCCAGATACTCAACTAGTCTCAAGAAGGCCAGTTTTATTGCTTCTTTAAAATTAGCACAACAGTTTTCAGCTGTGCTAACATAATTGCAAAAGGGTTTTCTAATGATCAATTAGCCTTTTAAAATGATAAACTTGGATTAGCAAACACAACGTGTCATTGGAACACAGGACTGATGGTTGCTGACAATGGGCCTCTGTACGCCTACGTAGATATTCCATTACAAATCAGCCGTTTCGAGCTACAATAGCCATTTACAACATTAACAATATGTCTACACTGTATTTCTGATCAATTTTATGTTATTTTAATAGACAAAAAAATTGCTTTTCTTTCAAAAACAAGGACATTTCTAAGTGACCCCAAACTTTTGAACGGTAGTGTGTATGTGTATATACAGTTGAAGTCGGAAGTTTACATACACCTTAGCCAAATACATTTAAACTCAGTTTCTCAATTCCTGACATTTAAATCTAGTAACAATTCCCTGTCTTAGGTCAGTTAGGATCACTTTATTATAAGAATGTAAAATGTCAGAATAATAGATTGATTGATTTCAGATTTTATTTCTTGCATCACATTCCCAGTGGGTCAGAACTTTACATACACTCAATTGGTATTTGGTAGCATTGCCTTTCAATTGTTTAACTTGGGTCAAACGTTTCGGGTAGCCTTCCACAAGCTTCCCACAATAGGTTGGGTGAATTTTGGCCCATTCCTCCTGACAGAGCTGGTGTAACTGAGTCAGGTTTGCATGCACACGCCTTTTCAGTTCTGCCCACACATTTTCTATAGGATTGAGGTCAGGGCTTTGTGATGGCCACTCCAATACCTTGACTTTGTTGTCCTTAAGCCATTTTGCCACAACATTGGAAGTATGCTTGGGGTCATTGTCCATTTGGAAGACTCATTTACGACCAAGCATCAACTTCCTGACTGATGTCTTGAGATGTTGCTTCAATATATCCACATCATTTTCCTTCCTCATGATGCCATCTATTTTGTGAAGTGCACCAGTCCCTCCTGCAGCAAAGCACCCCACAGCATGATGCTGCCACCCCCGTGCTTCACAGTTGGGATGGTGTTCTTCGGCTTGCAAGCCCCTCCCCCCTTTTTCCTCCAAACATAACGATGGTCATTATGGCCAAACAGTTATATTTTTGTTTCATCAGACCAGAGGAAATTTCTCCAAAAAGTACGATCTTTGTCCCCATGTGCAGTTGCAAACCGTAGTCTCGCTTTTTTATGGCGGTTTTGGAGCAGTGGCTTCTTCCTTGCTGAGCGGCCTTTCAGGTTATGTCAATATAGGACTTGTTTTACTGTAGATACTTTTGTACCTGTTTCCTCCAGCATCTTCACAAGGTCCTTTGCTGTTGTTCTGGGATTGATTTGCACTTTTCGCACCAAAGTATGTTCATCTCTAGGAGACAGAACGCATCTCCTTCCTGAGCGGTATGACGGCTGCGTGGTCCCATGGTGTTTATACTTGCGTACTATTGTTTGTACAGATGAACGTGGTACCTTCAGGCGTTTGGAAATTGCTCCCACGGATGAACCAGACTTGTGGAGGTCTACATCCACAGGTACACCTCCAATTGACTCAAATGATGTCAATTAGCCTATCAGAAGCTTCTAAAGCCATGACATCATTTTCTGGAATTTTCCAAGCTGTTTAAAGGCACAGTCAACTTAGTGTATGTAAACTTCTGACCCGCTGGAATTGTGATACAGTGAATTATAAGTGAAATAATCTGTCTGTAAACAATTGTTGGAAAAATTACTTGTGTCAAGCACAAAGTAGATGTCCTAAACGACTTGCCAAAACTATAGTTTGTTAACAAGAAATGTGTGGAGTGGTTGAAAAACGAGTTTTAATGACTCCAACCTAAGTGTATGTAAACTTCCGACTTCAACTGCATATGGGATGGCTGTCAATACTTTGGTCGTTAAATGAAACTGGTATACTTTTTTATTTATCACAATTTTCTTTAACCAATTATGGTCTTTAATTCAGGGCCGATAGACAAGTTCCTTACTTTTCCCCCTTCCGCTTTCCTCTTCCATTTTTGCGGTAATGCTGCAATTATTTGGTTGTAATTTTGACTAGAGCAGACATTTCCATATGTTTTTGTTAGCTACGTGTGTGACATAACTCCACCAGTCCTACCTATGATATCATTCACGAAGATTATATATATATTTTTCTTATCAAAACATTGTTTTTTGGATGAATTAGTATATTTGAATTTAACCACAGTCATGTTTGATTATAGCATTTCCCTCACTCAGACAATTTTTTTCTCAAAAAGTTGCCCAATTAGCAGGAGGGATGGGGGCAACTTCTTGTTGCGTGCGGTGCTCAAGTTCAGAACGGCTGTCAGTCAAAACCCATACAGAGCTGTGAAGCGTATAGCATGTTACTGTACAGCCACTACGTTCCAATTAAGACACTTATTAGTGCCCAAATGTTCAACCCGTATACTGGTATGAGTGTAAAGGGTTAAGAAACAACCACAGATTGCTAACCACAGATTGCTTTGCTGTTGCTATGGTCCCTGCTCTCTTTTCATTAGTAACTGAATATTTCAGCCGGGTAGCATATTTACATTTTAGTCACTTAACACAAGGTTTCCCAAACTTGGTCCTGCGCCCCCCCGTTTTGGTTTTCCCCTAGCACTACACAGCTGATTCAAATAACCAACTAATCATCAAGCTTGGATTATTTGAATTAGATGTGTAGTGCTACGGCAAAACCCAAAAAGTGCACCTAGGGGGCCCCACGACAGAGTTTGGGAAACCCTGATTTAGCAGACGCTCTTATCCAGAGCGACTTACAGTTAGTGCATTAATCATAAGATAGCTAGGTGGGACAACCACATATCACAGTCATAGTACATTTTCCCTCAATAAAGTAGCTATCAGCAAAATCAGCGCTAGTAAGGGAGATTTTTTTTCTCACAAATAAGGACAACTAAGCATGTTATCTGCTTCACTCTAAACATGGCTACAGTGCAGACACACTAAAACACTATACATGCCTTCTAAAAAGATTAAAGTGCACTGAAAGCTGAAACAAGTGGGCCTAGACAATCAAGGCCAAACCACAACAGGATTTCCTCACTCACACTACAGAAAGCTGAAGGGTTGGAAGAGCAACCAGAAGGAAACATGCCAACTATTGGTCATAATAGCAGAATGAGAGAACACGCATGTTACTTCATCCCATGTTATTGTTATTTAATCCCACAAGATCATTGTATTAAACTTCAATACCATCTTGCCATTTCTCTCTGAAACTGGGAGGGTAAGTTTTCAGAGGGACCATCTGTCAATGGGCATACATCACTCTGCCACAGGGCCTAACAGCTTATGACAAGTCATGACAAAAACATTACTCAGGTAAGATAGGTGGGCTTGGCTACTGCACAAGGCTATACATGTTTAGAGTGTTTCTGTCACTATGTCATTGTTTCTGTCAATGTGTACAGTACAATTGTTAGGTATTGTTTTTTGTGTGGATCCCAGTAAAGTAACAGATGGGAATCTGGGCAAACACGTAATAACAGGATTTCCTGAGGTGCCCCTCATTGTAACACTTACTTCGAACAGGGTCACAATAGGTAGGGTTTTCCCCCATCACGTGACTTTGTCCTTCAGCGGACGTGCCTCTGGGACACGATGTTCTGGATGGGTTTGTAGTTTCAGATGATTTGTTACTGTCACAAGCATCTAGGATCAAAGCACACAACATAAGAAAATGAACAACTGTTTAGCTTAAAAAGAAGGGGTGAGAGAGAGACTGACAGAGAGAGATTGTTTGCATGTCCTCCCATTAAACAGCTCAACAGGTCAAAATAAAGGTGCATTATGTACTTCTACTCAGAAAAATATGTAAAACAGTGATAAGGTCAACTTCGGTGGACGTAATACTAATATCAGGGACAAAAGAACAAGCCAAGCCAGGGCTGCCTTATTTTTGCCAGGAGAAAACATTGTCCTTTGGCGAAAGGTTACACAACAGAGTCGGGAGCAGGGCGGTTCAAGTAAAACTCAATGCCAGATTTCTGGATCTCATTTTCTCTACTCTGCTCCCGGGTGTGCACTACCTGCCAAGGTTTTTACAACCATAAAGACGGGCGGCAGGTAGCTTAGTGGGTAAGAGCAGGTAGCAGGTAGCTTAGTGGGTAAGAGCGTTGTGCCAGTAACCGAAAGGTCGCTGGTTCTAATCCCTGAGCCGACTAGGTGAAAAATCTGTCGATGTGCCCTTAAGCAAGGCACTTAACCCTAATTGCTCATGTAAGTCGCTCTGGATAAGAGCGTCTGCTAAATGACTAAAATGTAAATGTATTAATCTACATTGAAAAACATATGTAGGCAAAAACCTGCTCCGATAACTATGAAAAAGGACAGCCCATCTCTCTGAGTGACTATTAGTACTATGTGATTCCCCCGTCAAATACCATACATTACAAGGATCCTTGCAAAAATGCCATCTCCATTCCTGCTATGTTTAGCCAATCATCAAAAACATCTACAATGTCTTTATGACATAGTTGAAAAAATGACTTCCCGTTTGCTTCAGACAGTTCCTGTTTTGGGTTGTTTTGTTTTGTGATATTGGTTGTAACCATAGCCCTTTTCATGTTGTTTGGTTCTGGAAAAGAAGGTGACGAATGGCTCAGCACAACATGGCAAATGTTATTTTCCTTAGCCGGATTATGCATTTGTTGCAGACCTGTAATGCTGCCGCTCTGTTTAGTAAGCAATGGCAGATAGATGAAGGAGAGGGATGAATGAGCCACAGTGGCTCTAGATAGATATGGCCCAATCTTAGCCAGAGGCATGGGCTGATAGATGGCAAGTCTTTAGTCTTGGTGTGACTCCCTCCCTCTCAGATCGATGCACACTTACAGTAGCAGTGTGATTCATCGCTGTATTTAGTGATTACAGTTAGAAATAAATTAGCCTATTCTCAGAACATCTACAGCCTCCTGAGAGAGGGGAAATCCAGTCTTAACTGAGAAAGGCTTTGAAGGTCCAGCGAAAATCCATTTGCCACCCGTCCCTGTGATTGCTTACTCTGTCCTACTTTGCTATTTTTGACAGTGCTGTAATGATGCTTGGTATAAATACGATGGGTAACGGTTCAGTGGCTGTTTGAAAGAAGAAGAAAAAAAAATGGGGCCAAGCTTATTTTACATGTGATAATCTTACGGGCAAGTACAAAGTTAATTAAAAACTATAATTGGCTGTGGTTCCTGCTAATAGTCACCAAGGCGTTCCTTCAATCTTTATTGGGAAATAATGAAAACATTATCATGCCTAATGCTGGTGTATAGATACTGATGTCTGGCAAAATGACAGGAATATAATTTGAGGGAATGGGTGCATGTTGGTTGTTATTATTGTTCTGAGTGTACTGATGGATTTTGACATGCAAGAAAAACAAGATCATGATTTCAATTATGACTAATTTTTAATCTTGACCAAGTTATTATTGATAGAATATTCCTTCAAATGGTAAATTGACACCAGTGTTCATTGAAAGTGGAAGAGACATAGAGCACAAGTACAACACCTTCACCAAACAAATAAACAACAATTGCATAACAGTCATGTTGTCAGCCCTTATAAGCAGTAGATTGTCATACCATGAGAGTTTGGGAGAAGAGGACTTGTCTCCTGTTGAAGGTTCTTCCCTGGCCCAGCAGGCCCTTCCGGAGGTAAGACTGTCTTCGTGGACATGAGACAGTCCTCTTGAATAGATACACGACAGATAAAGAAGACCCTCCTTTTCCTCCTTAGCCCTCAACCCTGGGAAATTGAATGTAGACTTGAGTAACACACTACCACTCAAATTAACGACAATGAGCAAGTTGCTGGTTCTCGCTCATCATAGAGAGGAGAGTATGAGTGACGTCAACCCACAATATGTCGTTAAAAGTTAGTGGAATTTTCCGCCTTTACAGTAACTATAGAAACTGCAATGATACCTGCAACTAAGTCGTTTACATTTATACATATGGCTATTTATTATCGAATAAATCACATAGGCCTACACTATGTGAACATGCATAATAAGTTTGTTGATAAGTACCTTACAAACATGACAACTCCCTCCCTCAAGTTTGACTTATTTTCATCCCTCCTCCATAATGAAACGCCTTCTCGTTGGAAAATTCCGCGCTAGTTGTAAAATACAATTTATCCAAAGTTATCAATACGTTTACAATGATTCGCTTTATTCCGTTTATCACGCTATTCGTGCGGGAAAGGTTGTAATATTACTCCTAATGTCCTCGACGTTCTGCTGGTTCGCTTGAAGAAAGTTTGATCTAAAACATTTTCATCATATCCGGATTCCGAAAGCCACTCGCGCACGCTCCGCCAGCTCCAGAAATTAGAACGCTCGTGTGCAGTGTGTCTAGAGGACCATGGGAAAATCTTGGAGAAGTAAACTTTGAAGTGTAAACTATTGCCACTTGACTGTATCCTAAACAAAGTGTCCTCAAAGTATAGCTGCTGCTTATTTGCTCTGAAGATTATTATCTGCTTGTCACCTATCATTATCTTGATATGCATCGATGCACCTTGTCCAATATTGTAGCAGATCATCCTCCCAAGTCATGACATGACTCAAATTGTTTTTTATCTAACTATTAGGCTTATCACTACTGAGTACTAAAGTACTTTTAAAACTTGCATAATACAATTTAGTAATGCATCTTATTAAAGGGGTAGTGCAGACAAAAACGTCATTTTCCTGTGTTTTGTATATACTGGACAAAAATATAAATGCAACATGCAACAATTTCAAAGATGTTACTGAGTTACAGTTCATTAGAAGGAAATCAGTCAATTGAAATACATTTATTAAGACCTAATCTATGGATTTCAAATGACTGGGCAAGGGCCTGGGAGGGCATAGGCCCACCCACTGGGGAGGTTTTCCCCACAAAAGGGCTTTATTACAGACATAAATACTTCTCAGTAGCACCCCTTCTCCTCAGAAGATCCCACAAGTGAAGAAGCCGGATGTGGAGGTCCTGGGCTGGCGTGGTTACACGTGGTCTGCGGTTTTGAGGCTGGTTGGACGTACTGCCAAATTCTCTAAAGCCTCGGCTTATGGTAGAGACATTTAAATTAATTTCTCTGGCAACAGCTCTGGTGGACATTCCTGCAGTCAGCATACCAATTGAACGCTCTCCCACAAATTTTGAGAAATCTGTGGCATTGTGTTGTGTGACAAAACTGTACATTTTAGAGTAGCCTTTTATTGTCCCCAGCACAAGGTGCACCTGTGTAATGATCATGCTGTTTAATCAGCTTCTTGATATGCCACACCTGTCAGGTAGATGGATTATCTTGGCAAAGGATAAACACTCACTAACAGGGATGTAATCAAATTTGTGCACACAATTTGAGAGAAATAAGCTTTTTGTGCGTATGGAAAATGTCTGGGATCTTTTATTTCAGCTCATGAAACATGGGACCAACACTTTACATGTTATGTTTATATTTTTGTTCAGTATATATTTCCACACTATGAGGTTGGGATAATACTGTGAAATTGTGAAATTTGTGATTTGTGCTGTTTGAAAATGCCACCTGAAATTTCAGTGGGTTTTTTGGACCATATAAGTTCATAGACCAATAACAAAGAGAATTTGCCCTCAGCTAATTTTCAGTTTACACATCCCTACCATTAGGCTCCTCCCATTAGGCTCATCCTCTCTCAGACCACTCCCATCCATTTCATATAGGAAAGAGAAGCCAACTGAAGATCACAACATATAATATTTATCCTTGCTCCCATCTGTCACATGCACTTATGTTAGCTTTTTCAAAAGCGTTAAAGGGGCAGTGCAGTCAAAAATATGATTTCCCAATTTATTTATGATATTTCCACACTGAGGTCGAAATAACACTCTGATATTGTGAAAATTATAATGCCCTTTTAGTGTTTAAAAAATAAATGGCTGGAATTTCAGCCTGTTCAAGCGGGTTGGAGATTTTGTCCCACAGCATGACATCACAATCTGATCTGGTTATTCTGACCAATGACCAGTTATCTTTTATTTGCCTTCAGAAAGTATTCACACATTTTGTTGTGTTACAGCCTGCATTTTAAATGGATTAAATTGAGATTGTGTGTCACTGGCCTACACACAATACCCCATAATGTCAAAGTGGAATTATGTTTTTAGTTATTAAAAATGAAACGCTGAAATGTCTTGAGTCAAAAAGTATTCAACCCCTTTGTTATGGCAAGCCTAAATAAGTTCAGGAGTAAAAACTTGCTCAACAAGTCACAAAATAAGTTGCATTATTGCACTGTGTGCAATAATAGTGTTTAAGATGATTTTTGAATTACTACCTCATCTCTGTAACCCACACATACAATTATATGTAAGGTCCCTCAGTCAAGCAGTGAATTTCCAATGCAGATTCAACCAGAAAGACCAGGGAGGTTTTCCAGTGCCTCGTAAAGAAGGGCACCTATTGGTAGATGGGTAAAAAAAAGCAGACATTGAATAACCCTTTGAGCATGATGAAGTTATTAATTACACTTAGGATGGTGTATCAATACACCCAGTCACTACTATGGAAAAGGCGTCCTTCCTAACTCAGTTGCCGGAGAGGAAGGAAACCGTCTTTCGGATGGGACGTTAAACGAGTGTCCTGACTCTCTGTGGTCACTAAAGATCCCATGGCACTTATCGTAAGAGTAGGACATAGTAGGGCATAGGAGGCTGCTGAGGGGATAATAATGACCGGAACTGAGAAAATGGAATTGCATCAAAGTCATTACCACAAGCCCGTTCTCCTCAATTAAGGTGCCACCAACCTCCTGTGGAGCCTGATACAGCGCCGGAAGAAGATGGCTGCCGTTTTACAGCCCTCTTACCAATTGTACTATTATGTGTGTTTTTCCGCGTTATTTGTAATTTATTTTGTACATAATGTTTCTGCCATCGTCTCTTATAACCAAAGAGAGCTTCTGGATATCAGGACAGCGATTACTCACCTCGCATTGGACGAATACTTTTTCTTCAACGAGGCGTTCGCGAAGGATATTCTACAGACACCCAACAAGGCCCAGATCCCCGTCATTCGCGTGAGGAAGAGACGGAGATATCGTGGACGCAGATCCGGGTGCCTTGTAAGGATCCGACGGCGTGCGAGTAAACTGCCTCCCCCATCAATCCTATTAGCCAACGTTCAATCTTTTGAGAATAAAATTGACGATTTAAGATTACGGTTATCCTACCAACGGGACATTAAAAACTGTAATATCTTATGTTTCACGGAGTCGTGGCTGAACGACAACAATGACAACATTCAGCTAGCAGGCTATACGCTACATCGGCAGGACAGAACGTCTGACTCTGGTAAGACAAGGGGCGGCGGTCTGTGTATATTTGTAAACAACAGCTGGTGCACAAAATCAAATACTAAGGAAGTCTCGAGGTTTTGCTCGCCTGAGGTAGAGTATCTTATGATAAGCTGTAGACCACACTATTTACCAAGAGAGTTTTCATCTATATTTTTCATAGCTGTCTATTTACCACCACAAACCAATGCTGGCATTAAGATTGCACTGAATGAGTTGTACAAGGCCATTAATCAACAGGAAAACGCTCATCCAGATGCAGCGCTCCTAGTAGCCGGGGACTTTAATGCAGGGAAACTTAAATCCGTTCTACCTAATTTCTACCAGCATGTTAAATGTGCAACCAGAGGGGAAAAAACTCTAGACCACCTTTACTCCACACACAGAGACGCATACAAAGCTCTCCCTCGCCCTCCATTTGGCAAATCTGACCATAACTCTATCCTCCTGATTCCTGCTTATAAGCAAAAACTGAAGCAGGAAGCACCAGTGATTCGGTTAATAAAAAAGTGGTCAGATGACGCAGATGCTAAGCTACAGGACTGTTTTGCTAGCACAGACTGGAACATGTTCCGGGATTCTTCAGACAGCATTGAGGAGTACACCACATCAGTCACTGGCTTCATCAATAAGTGCATCGATGATGTCGTCCCCACAGTGACCGTACGTACATACCCCAACCAGAAGCCATGGATTACAGGAAACATCCGCACTGAGCTAAAGGGTAGAGCTGCCGCTTTCAAGGAACGGGACTCTAACCCGGACGCTTATAAGAAATCCCGCTATGACCTCCGACGAACCATCAAACAGGCAAAGAGTCAATACAGGTCTAAGATTGAATCATACTACACTGGCTCTGACGCTCGGCGGATGTGGCAGGGCTTGAAAACTATTACAGACTACAAAGGGAAGCACAGCCGCGAGCTGCCCAGTGACACAAGCCTACCAGACGAGCTAAACCACTTCTATGCTCGCTTCGAGGCAAGCAACACTGAAGCATGCATGAGAGCACCAGCTGCTCCGGACGACTATGTGATCACGCTCTCCGTAGCCGATGTGAGTAAGACTTTTAAGCAGGTCAACATTCACAAGGCCGCAGGGCCAGACGGATTACCAGGACGTGTACTCCGAGCATGTGCTGACCAACTGGCAAGTGTCTTCACTGACATTTTCAACATGTCCCTGACTGAGTCTGTAATACCAACATGTTTCAAGCAGACCACCATAGTCCCCGTGCCCAAGAACTCTAAGATAACCTGCCTAAATGACTACCGACCCGTAGCACTGACGTCTGTAGCCATGAAGTGCTTTGAAAGACTGGTCATGGCTCACATCAACAGCATAATCCCAGAAACCCTAGACCCACTCCAATTTGCATACCGCCCCAACAGATCCACAGATGATGCAATCTCTATCGCACTCCACACTGCCCTTTCCCACCTGGACAAGAGGAACACCTACGTGAGAATGCTATTCATTGACTACAGCTCAGCATTCAACACCATAGTGCCCTCTAAGCTCATCACTAAGCTAAGGATCCTGGGACTAAACACCTCCCTCTGCAACTGGATCCTGGACTTCCTGACGGGCCGCCCCCAGGTGGTAAGGGTAGGTAACAACACATCTGCCACACTGATCCTCAACACGGGGGCCCCTCAGGGGTGCGTGCTCAGTCCCCTCCTGTACTCTCTGTTCACCCATGACTGCATGGCCAGGCACGACTCCAACACCATCATTAAGTTTGCCGACGACACAACAGTGGTAGGCCTGATCACCGACAACGATGAGACAGCCTATAGGGAGGAGGTCAGAGATCTGGCCGTGTGGTGCCAGGACAACAACCTCTCCCTCAACGTGACCAAGACAAAGGAGATGATTGTGGACTACAGGAAAAAAAAGAGGACTGAGCACGCCCCCATTCTCATCGACGGGGCTGTAGTGGAACAGGTTGAGAGCTTCAAGTTCCTTGGTGTCCACATCACCAACGAACTATCATGGTCCAAACACACCAAGACAGTCGTGAAGAGGGCACGACAAAGCCTATTCCCCCTCAGGAGACTAAAAAGATTTGGCATGGGTCCTCAGATCCTCAAAAAATTCTACAGCTGCACCATCGAGAGCATCCTGACTGGTTGCATCACCGCCTGGTATGGCAACTGCTTGGCCTCTGACCGCAAGGCACTACAGAGGGTAGTGCGTACGGCCCAGTACATCACTGGGGCAAAGCTCCCTGCCATCCAGGACCTCTATACCAGGCGGTGTCAGAGGAAGGCCCTCAAAATTGTCAAAGACTCCAGCCACCCTAGTCATAGACTGTTCTCTCTGCTACCGCACGGCAAGCGGTACCGGAGTGCCAAGTCTAGGTCCAAAAGACTTCTCAACAGCTTCTACCCCCAAGCCATAAGACTCCTGAACAGCTAATCATGGCTACCCGGAATATTTGCACTGCCCCCCCACCCCATCCTTTTTACGCTGCTGCTACTCTGTTAAGTATTTATGCATAGTCACTTTAACTCTACCCACATGTACATATTACCTCAACTACCTCAACTAGCCGGTGCCCCCGCACATTGACTATGCAACGGTACCCCCCTGTATATATAGCCTCCCTACTGTCACTTTATTTTACTGTATATATAGCCTCCCTACTGTCACTTTATTTTACTTCTGCTCTTTTTTTCTCAACACTTTTTTGTTGTTGTTTTATTCTTACTTTTTTTGTTTAAAATAAATGCACTGTTGGTTAAGGGCTGTAAGTAAGCATTTCACTGTAATGTCTGCACCTGTTGTATTCGGCGCATGTGACCAATAAAATTTGATTTGATTTGATTTGAGTAAGGATGTTAATCCCGGTGCCCTGGCTAAATTCCCAATCTGGCCCTCATACCATCATGGCCACCTAATCATCCCCAGCTTCAATTTGCTCATTCATCCCCCCTCCCCTTCCCTGAAACTATTCCCTTGGTCGTTCCTGTAAATGAGAATGTGTTCTCAGTCAACTTACCTGCTAAAATAAGGGTAAAATAAAAAAAATAAAAAAAATAAAACGCTCAGGGATTTCACCATGAGGCCAATGGTGACGTTAAAACAGTTACTGAGTTTCATGGCTGTGATAGGAGAAAACTGAGGATGTATCAACAGCATTGTACTTAATTCACAATACTAACCTAAATGACTGAGTGAAAAAAAGGAAGCTTGTACAGAATAAAAAAGAATCAAAAACATGCTCCTGTTTGCAACAAGGCACTGCAAAAAATTTGGCAAATAGATTAACTTTTTGTCCTGAATACAAAGCGTTATGTTTGGGCCAAATCCAACACAACACATCACTGAGTAAACTATTGATATTTTCAAGCGTGGTGGTAGCTGCATCATGTTATGGGTATGCTTGTCGTCGGCAAGGACTAGGGAGTTGTATAGGATAAAAATAAATGGAATAGAGCTAAGCACAGGCAAAATCCTAGAGGAAAGCCTGGTACAGTACAGACTAGTTTAATTCAGTAGAGTAGATTACAGTACAGTTTAGTAATATACTGTACTGTATTGTACTGTACTGTACTGTACTATACTCTACTTTTCGTAACTGTACTGTACTATAGTGTACTGTAATGAACTGTACTCTGCTGTGCTCTACTGTACTGTACTGTGCTGTCCAAACTTGTGAAGCATAGATGTCTAAATCTAAATCAATTATAGACGTCTATGTTTGGGCCAAATGTAGGCTGGTCCGGTCTATGTATGTTGAAATCAAGGCCCGTCCGGACCACATCTGAACCAAACATAGACGTCTAAGATTGGTTAGGATTTGGTCCGGACCAGACCAAAAAGTAACGTCCGTGGACATTGAAATCAAGGACTGTCCGGACCGCACCAAAAAAAGACCCCCCAAAAAAGACGTCCAAAAGACGCTGGCCTCGGTCCGTGCTTAGTGGGAACTGTCCTCACAGCTCTGTGCCAAATGCAAAAATGCTATTTTCTAAACCATCTATTAAAGATTTTACATTAGACATGCATTTATTTAGTTAAACATTAGTTTTGAACTTTGTCTTTGCTTTAAAAGAAAGATCGCACCCCATGCAGTGGCCCCTGTGCAGGATCCGTATAGGGCCTATTGTTAGTGCAGTATCTTGCTGATTGCTATTATATACCATGAACCCTTTTGGTAACAGAAGTGAAAAATAACATGAGAGTGGGGTGACATGAGAGTGGGGTGAAATATGCCCTCCTCATTGACTGGGTGAACTCCATTTTCTGCTCCTAATGCAGAAATCACTCCGGGTCTCTGGCATAATGATTTACGATGAAACTGTGTCAATGTTGAACTCACAAACCCCACATAATCCATCTTGCAGATACCTACACACCTTGCAGTCGGACTGGAGGAATGCAGTATTCCCCGTTTCTAAGTGTTGAATCTATTACTGGGCTCATCTGTAATCACAGTGGGCCTCTGTGCCCCACAGATGGTAATTACCTGGATACAGATACTCCCTGACTCCCTGCTAAAGGTAAAATCTTGGCAAACCACAGTTGCTGTGCTTCCAAGCTATTGCCTGTGTCTGTTTGGGGTGTTTCAATGGATGGTAACTGGGAACGGATATGGCTAAAATTGCATTAAAGTAATAGGCCCCTGACCTTGATGGAATTTATATTGTACAAGTCAAAGATTGAATGCTGTGCACCGCAAATAACTCAAATACTGTATCTCAGATGTATATCTTCTTGCGCAAGTCAAGCTTCCTCTTTGAAACAGTGATTTTTCATGCATTCAGACTACATTGCGAAATCTATTACTTTTTTATATAGCGACACACACTGACAAACACTATCTTGTGTGTGATCATGTGCAGTATCTGCGCCTAAATAAGGCGAGGTGGAATCCTCTGTGTACACACTACATCACAGCAGGTTGTCACATTGTGTCAGTGTCGTGTCAGCACCGTGTCAGCATTGTGCATCTGTTGCAGTCACATCTCTGAAGACACAGGAAATGTCTCTATTGACTTCATCTGTTTGTTTGGCAGCCTGCCTGATTGCTGGAGTAGAAAGGAGCCAGACAAAAGCCAGTCAGTAATCTGAGTCCACTGTCCAAAACGCATTACTTCACAGTGCAAAAAATGCAGCAAAACTATCTGTCACCACCACCACTACTCTAGTGATAAAAGGCCATTCGCTGTTGTAAACATCGCAACATACAAACTGTGCAGCCCAGGCCCACTGTTTAGAGAAAGTTATAGAGTCCTGATATAGAACGATATATACATTGTATTTGCCACAGAAATTGGAGGCCCACTCTCTCCCAGAGTCAAGGCACGTGCTTTGCAGCGTGTTCCTAACTGATAATCAATGACTATGCAAGCCAAATGAGAAAAGTGTCACTTAATTACAGTAGGCTATGTGGGTGCTCCTAGGTAAGAACAAACTGTTCAACGCTAGGGGATGGAAATAGGTCAGTGGTATTCAGATCTGGGCCTCATGCTGTTTTTTTCTTCTCTTCCTGGTAGTTCATGATTGGTTGATTAATGGATTAATGTCATTGATTGGCGAGAAAGTCCACTCATTCCCAGCTATGAATCAGTCCCTGATTAGAGGGAAAGAAAGGAAACCCTGCAGTGCTGTGGAGAACTTCAAGGCCCAGAATTGAATAGCCCTAAACTAGGACCTGCAGATGTACTTATAGTTAAATAAGAGGTACACCATGGTCCTTATGCATCGCTCTCACCAGCGGCCTGTGGTGGACGCATTTGGTTTTTGTTATGGAATTAAAGTTTCACCCCAAACGGCGTAAAAGAAAAGCAGTGGAACTGGAAACCTGTAATTATGCCTAATGAGCTTATTCTTCTGCGCTGTGGTTAGAATAGAAATGTGAAACTTACCGACGGAGCCGGGTCCTCGTCTTGACTTTAATGGCCGAGTGAAATGAGAAGGTGTCACTTTGAACCACAACACCACGGCACAGCCACAATGCACACCCGTAACTGATCAAACCTTCAAAGAAACTCACAAGGAAGTCGATGGCTAGAATGAGAGGAACTTAATAAGTCGAGCTTTGAAGCTAACAGAGGAAAAAACGCCAGCCGTCCACAGACCAAGCTAACCGTGGCATTGGGTGACCCTTGACGCCCTGCGTGATTAACAGCATTATGGTCATTTCTGACGCCGTTTGAAATACTCTCTGATCAACACTGCACACTTTTATTGGTCTCACTGTCAGATACTGAGACAGACTTGGTTTTCACAGAGCAAGCCTAGTCTGGAGCTGTCTGCTTGAAACTAATATGACATGAATAGATATGTGACTCATTAAAAAACACGTTTCCTGGCGATCAGCACTGTTGGGTAATTACTATAACTGATTGGTGATTCAAATGCAAACAAACACCAGCTCCCTCAAGGGAAGGAAGAGAAGAAGAAGAAGAAGAAGAAGAAGAAGAAGAAGAAGAAGAAGAAGAAGAAGAAGAAGAAGAAGAAGAAGAAGAAGAAGAAGAAGAAGAAGAAGAAGAAGAAGAAGAAGAAGAAGAAGTGAGCAGCTGAGTAATATTCCTCCTCCGCTTGCCTTGTACACATCTGGACTCAAACTTTGGAATGAGTGAAGAATGCACGTAATCAGTAGCAAATGTTCACACTGGGGCAGACTAGTCATGAGTTCATGAATATGTATCCCTCTCTCCATTAAAAAACGAAAGAATGTCCCTTGGTCTGAGTAAAAGAGAAGTTGATGGAAAACTAAACCCGCTCGGCAGGTTTTCATGATGATAACTAAGGCCAGACGACTCATAGCAGGACAACGTGACAGTTAGGCTATAACAATATGGCTGACAGCTCCTGATGATGGGATCCAAAGATCAAAGTTGAGGTCAATGTGCTGCTAATTTAACCTTGTTGACATTCTACCCCAAGCCACAGATACATGTGTCAAATCATCCAATCCATCGCAGTCCTGCACTAATTTTCTGCTGTTGATACTAATGAGCAGAGCGTATGAGTGAAAAAGGAGTTAATCTGAGTCAGTATTAGTTAGTTCCAAATGTGGAACTGGACCCCCTGGCCCTGACTTGAGGAGGGGATCATTGCAACACTCATCAGCACCCCCAAACGCACGTACGCACACACACACACACATACGCACGCACATGTACATTCACACACACTAACAAGCACACACATGCACACACACACACAGACACTCAACCAACCCCCCTAACCCCTACCACCACCAGCCTGTAGCTCTAATGTCAGTTTCTCCACTTTCACAGCTGCAGCAGAGTTATAGTACGTGAGACCAACAACATGTCAAATGACACCCCAGTAAGAGCAGAATGTGTGACTACATGCTAAATACATGTCATTCTAGGTTACAGAAAGTTTGACATGTGAGTGGTTGTGTTGTGGGCATCAACACATAGCGGTGTAACATGATAGTCGACCCCTTTGTATGAAGCTAATTTCCTTAGTGTTAACATTCTTTGATAAGCTACAGATTGCATGTTGATGTGGACAATGTGTCACAGCTGGTGTGGTACATGATGAAGGTACATGTAGTCTATGTTCAGTATGACTGTGTTACGATGCAAACCAAAGATATGTAAAACTCTTCTCTGCTTTAATAATATAAAATATACGATTTGTTAACTTAAAGGGGCAATCTGCAGTTCAAACAATAACAAAGCGAACACCTCACCACTGTTTTGGTAAAGGGATGAGGGATGGGGCTGCGGTGATGTAACCACTTTCAAATTAATTTGACAGAGCTATGGATGCAAGGATTGACCATCCATGATATCATAATTATGGTTTTAACCATGTTTTGAGGCTATACGTTTACAATTATATTATTTACAAACAATGGAGTAAAACAAGAATCAATGGGTTTATATAAAAAAGTCAAAAAATTAATCACAGATTGCCCCTTTAAAGTTTTGAGCATTTTTTTTGAGCATTTCTTGTTCTTGGCTGGATCTGATTCTTTGTTTTCAAAGCTGAACACCACCACACTTTTTGGGTCTTTCTGATTCATCAGAGACGTATCATTAGCATAAACCTAAGCCAAAGATATACAGTGGAGACACTGGCTAAAAAATCACAGTAGGTTACTTATTTGTGAAGGCGTGACGCCACATAGCCTGTGTGTCCAGCTTTGAGCCGTCTCACACGGTGCCAAACACATACCCCAGAGTCCTGTTAGTGTACCCCCCTGGGTGCAGCAGGGCAAGACTAGAGGCATATCATCACACACACACACACACATGCGTGCACGCACACACACACATACACAATGCTGTGAAGCCACCATAATATTCCACAAAACTATTTTTGATTAATTGAATGGCCCTGCCTAAACCTCAGATTAGACTTTGACATATATTATAATTAAGTAAGGCAAATCTGGAAGTGAAGGAATATCACATTTTTTACAAATGTGGGTTTTAATTTACCTCATGTGGAGATGGAATGTGGTCACCTGCAAAGAAGCCAATCCACAGTGTCTAGGTTTGGCTGGATGTGCATATATAAAATAAACCCAACGCAATTTGTATGGAACAGCAGTCAAATATTTATCCAGTTGATGAGGTCTGGCTCTCTGTGCTGCTCTGACAATAATTAAAGACAAACCAAGCTAAAGGTGAGACGCAATGACATCAATGTTGAAATGATATAACATCCAGATGGCTTGGTACGAATAGCTGGCACAATAGTGGACAGTGCAACAGTATTAGCTAGTTGATACTGTGGGAGCATTGAGGTTGAATTTTAGTTAGCTATTTCCTGTTTAGAATGTTTGATGTGTTCTGACGAGACATTCTAAGTGTCCGGATAGCTGTTCACCTTGTTTGTAGAATCAGATCAAGCAATTCCACAGGCCAAGTGAGATGTAAAATCCCAAATAAACCTTTAAGCACCTAGGTTCATCCAAATTCCCCAACCATGTCTTCCTTCTCAACTCATTATCTGCAATTACTATGCATGCCAATAAATTACACCTTGCTGTAGTGTATCAATGAAAAATATCCATTGACTTTGATGTGGTCCTCTGTAGGTCAATTGGTAGAGCATGGCGCTTGTAACGCCAGGGTAGTGGGTTCAATCCCCGGGACCACCCATATGTAAAAATGTATGCACACATGACTGTAAGTCGCTTTGGATAAAAGCGTCTGCTAAATGGCATATTATATTATTATATTATTATGCACGGTGCTGTATGTTATTGACAAACAGGTAGAATGGGTGTTGTTAGTATAGTAAGGAGTGGCCTGTTGAGAACATTTTACATTTACATTTTAGTCATTTAGCAGACGCTCTTATCCAGAGCGACTTACAGTTAGTGAATACATTTATTTTTTATTTTTATACTGGCCCCCCATGGGAAACGAACCCACAACCCTGGCGTTGCAAACGCCATGCTCTATCAACTGAGCTACATCCCTGCCGGCCATTCCCTCCCCTACCCTGGACGACGCTGGGCCAATTGTGCGCCGCCCATGAGTCTCCCGGTCGCGGCCGGCTGCGACAGAGCCTGGATACGAACCAGGATCTCTAGTAGCACAGTTAGCACTGCGATGCAGTGCCTTAGACCACTGCGCCACTCAGGAGCTTGGAGAAGGCATTGGTCTCACTGAGACCAATGTCGCCACTGAGTCGCCACTGAGAAGGCATTGGTCTCACTGACATGGGATCACAGTCCAAGGTATGTGTCCGATGAGCACCACTCAGCACCCTCTGGGAAGAATAAGAGGAGTGCAGCTAAAAATCAATAAAGCACTGGAGCTCTCTGTGGGTCTCCTTCATAGAGGCCCCTGCTCCCAACACAGACTGATAACTCAGTTAGAGCGGAAATAAGTCCACTGGCATCTTTATACTATTCAAAGCAGTCAGGCCCAATATTGTGATTATACGTGTATTTGTGAGTGTCTAGTTTATGTGTGCTTGTGTGTAGGTGTGTTTGTTTCATGTGTGTGTGTGTGTGTGTGTGTGTGTGTGTGTGTGTGTGTGTGTGTGTGTGTGCTTGAGTGTGTGCCTGTGCCACCTCACGTAAATACAAGCCTGAGTTGGCCTGTATCCATTCAGAATGTGATGATACTATTTTCTCTTTTCATACAGTCAAACATGCCTTTTCAAATGTCAAATCTAAGCCAAGGACTCACAGTATTAATGTGAAGGTGGTGAAACGGGAGAAAGAGGGGATTTCACAAATCTCAGATCAAAGATGTCTAATTATGTAAATCAAGAATTCTCCAAATGTCAGCATTACTAAAGAGGATTAGGATTTGAGAAGGTAAACGATAAATCACCAATCAGCTTGCCAAATCAATACATATGATATTAACCATCATTTAAAAATCTACTTAATCATACATACATATTGACCGCAAACTGAAAAATGAATTAATATTAAAGGAACAACTCAATAAAATAAATATTATCCTCGGCTGATTCAGCAAAAATATGGTCTTTGTTGGTTATAGTATCTTTGTTCATGTGTTCCTAGAAATGGAAGGACGTTAAACAGAACAGGACTGAAAAACGCTTTGGAAAAATCTTATCAGACGTCAGAAGGCAGAGGGGGTTCTTTGGAAAACATCCTCAATGACCACATTGACATTACAAATGACAACCCTGCTGCTGGCTGATGCTATCTGCAGGGCTGCAGCCATTCACACAGATCAGAGAGCAGAGTCTGTTCTAGGTTGTGTCTGAAATGGCATCCAGGGATGGGCAACTCCAGTCCTCGGGGGCCAGAGTGGTGTCACACTTTTTCCCCATCCATAGCAAACACAGCTCATTAAACTAATTGCCTTCTAAACTGAATATCACGATTAGTTGATTATTGGAGTCAGGTGTATTAGCTGGGGCTGGAGAAAAAGGGACACCAATTAGGCCCCCGAAGACTGGAGTTGCCCATCCCTGCCCTATATAGTGCACTACTTTTCAAAAGTAGTGCACTATGTAGGGAATAGGGTGCCATTCTGGACATAGCCACAGAGAACAGAGTCTGTTCCAGCTCTGTTTCTGTTTGGGGTTTATCTCCTGCCAGCGTCATGGCTACAGAGGAATGTAGATGTGGCTAACCTGTGCTCCAGTAATATAATCTGGTTCCAGATCTGTTTGTGCTGTCTTGCCAACTCTTATGGCCATTTGTTGGTAAGACAGCACAAACAGATCTAGGACCAG
Source organism: Coregonus lavaretus (assembly GCF_964263955.1). Taxonomy (NCBI): domain Eukaryota; kingdom Metazoa; phylum Chordata; class Actinopteri; order Salmoniformes; family Salmonidae; genus Coregonus; species Coregonus lavaretus. The sequence continues at coordinate 37,847,652 of NC_140000.1, read as the reverse complement.
GCTGGGGAGCCAACATGGTGACCTGTTCTCACCTTGTCACATAGCTAATGTACTGTACACTAACACTACAACAGCTCAGCCTCAACACACAGAATAGACAGGTAGACTCACCAAGAGAACATTCATCAACGTCAGCAGATTGATCACATTTTAAAACAGAACAGAGGAAATTTGTGTCCCACAAACTAATACCTATTAAATGTTTACAGTTTATAACCCCTTATGAAATTTGGATTTGAGAACCTTACATCTTAAAACAACAACTTAATTCACCAGGCGATGAATGCAGCATTACCTGTCTGAGACCCCCTGTGGTTTCCAGTTAAATGAAGATTAGATCCGATTAATTATATCTCCCTATGTGGCTAACCTGGAAGGGTTCAGTTCAGCATCCTGATGAGGCTGTGTGTGTGTGTGTGTGTGTGCGTGATTATGTGTGTGTGATTGTGTGTGTATGTGTGTGTGTGTTATGACGCTGTAATATATTAGAGGAGGAGATAAGACCACCTATCGATAAGAGATCTAATTACAGTCAACATGAAAACACATTTAACTCACTAATTATAATTCAATATCTTCCTTACTATGGCTTTGCATTAGAAATGGTTGTTTTGCTATTAGCTTTGGTGAAGCTCCTTTGCGATTCCTAACTGCCCATTTTATCAAGTGTTCGAGGCATTATTGGATAGACCAGTCATCTAGTCATCTTCTGTCTGCTGTCTACTGTGTCACTCACAACCCCATTGAACACACTGGGATGAGCTTGAGACAGAACAAAACATTAAGTATTACACTACATTTGCATATCATTAGGAAGATGGGAGGCCACCACCCCCTATGGGTTACTCCCTTATAAATATATTTAAATATATAAATATCATGAATACATTACTTGATATTGCCCTCACATCATCTCTAAAAGCAAGCAGGCTTCTCGTCTATGGTGCAACGCCACCTTGGTTCTCTGGGGAGAGGACTCACATGACACATAGAGACAGACGCACACAAATAACAGACACAGAATCACACAGATGCAGACACACACACACACATGCACACTTCTGTGCCTATCTGACTTTAAGCATTTTCTCCCTTTTCATTTTTCACAGTTCAATGAAAAGAGCAATTACATCAGCGTCTGCAAGCCTGAAGACGTGAGCATCGCTGTGGGCAAACACCTGGCCGCATTTAGTGGAGCAGGAGCTGCGCTGCAGCCAGATGTGAGCTGCAGGTCTGGGGCACACGGAGGGAGGCACATGGAGCCTGTGATCCAGCCCCAACAATGACCCCTGGGTCCGGGCGGCGAGAGGAACCAGTGAAACCCTAAAAACACTTCCATCACAACCAGTTAATATTACTATCCTTCACGAACGTGGAGTCCAACCATCAATGTTTAAGACTTCAACCATCCATCAGGTATCCATTTAGCATGTGTCCGTATTTTCCTATTGAATCAGTGAGATTAGCATTACAAAGCGAGGGGTTTGAAATGTTGTCAAAACATATCATCACTGATATTGCTTCAAACATGCCAAGTGTAAGAAGTACACTGCACAACACACAACATATAATGTAAGAAGTTTGGCAGGAATGAGT